>NW_021703785.1:34282381-34336226 GCF_005190385.1 Monodon monoceros
TTCCTTCCTTCCTTCCTTCCTTCCTTCCTTCCTTCCTTCCTTCCTTCCTTCCTTCCTTCTTTCCTTCCTAATTCCTCCCTCCCTCCATCCTCCCCTTCCTTCTTACCTTCCTCCCTAATTCATTTTCATGGGTACTATATCAATAGGGGGTTCAAATCAGCACCCTGAAATTTTTGTCATCCTGGAATAGTATTTTCTACATAAATCTGGTTTTTACTTAATACAACCAGTGAGATTTTAAGCCCTTTGTTTCACTATATAAATGTGGAAGAGAAAATACATAGCAGTTAAAGTTATTATTTTATTCTCCATTTCTTCCAATAAAAATTATCTATTTCCATATACTTCATGTATATACACAATGATTGGTATTATGGCTGGAGGCCATTGTTCAATGAATTCTATATTCCCCCTGATTTGTGCACATAAATATATCCTAGATCAGACTATAGGTTTTTACAGAAATATGGATTATAACATGAGAGTCAAGTCAAAGTAAACTATCCACTAATTGAGGCATTCAAAGTAGTTGTGTCATTTAGTTTCTCCAAATTAACTAAGCAGAATTCATAAATCAACAGTAGTCTAATTCTTCTTTTCCCAAGAATAGCTCCAGCGTTTCTTCCCAGCATTGGTCATTAGTGAGTCCCTGATCCAAGAGGTGTTTCAAAGAATAGTAAATATTCTCATGCTCTGAGGTACTTTAATGGAAAGAGTAAAATAATGTTTCACTTTTTCCTAGAAAAGAGGAGAGGTGTTTAGATTGAGGCTCTTTTTTAAGTGAAATTGGTTTAAAAATTAGTTGATGTGTGTTTGACAAACTACCAAAAATTGTATTGGGATGAAATTTCTCTATATTCATACTATACTTCAGTGACCCTAATAACCAATCTCAAGGAGAAATAGAAATGGCAGAAACACAAAAGGCATGTACATATGCAATACTCTGGTTGTTGATGAGTTTATTCTTTAGCTGGTTACACCATCCATGAATGCATCCAACTTAAGATGTCAGGTAAGTCTGAATGATCAATATAAATAATCATTTTAATGGTTAATTACATTAAACATCAGAGGTACATACAAAATTTTAATTGCTGAACATACTTTATATTATTAAGGTGATTTAAATCTGTATATTCAACACATTTTACCTTTTAATTAATGAAGCAAATGAATCTAAATAAAACACATAAGACATGTTTACATCTGTATTTAATTCCCTTGGTAACCCTTTATCAAAGATCAAAGTTATATCAGGGGCTTGCCTGGTGGCGCAGTGGTTGAGAGTCTGCCTGCCCATGCAGGGGACGTGGGTTCGTGACCCGGTCCAGTAAGACCCCACATGCCGCGGAGCGGCTGGGCCTGTGAGCCATGGCCGCTGAGCCTGCGTGCCCGGAGCCTGTGCTCCGCAACAGGAGAGGCCACAACAGTGAGAGGCCCGTGTACTGCAAAAAAAAAAAAAAAAAATGTTGATTAATTTCAGTTTTAGAAGAAAAATACTTCTTAAACTTTTATTTAATATGCTTAGTTTCAAGAATATAGAAATTTCTGAAATACAGAAATACCTTAACTATAGCCATATAGTTTTACTGAAAATAATAAAATTTACATTTTTCAATTCTATTTTAAATAAACTCTTTGAATTTTCTAACAGGAAATTATTTTAATCTGAAAATGGACTGTAAAGGGCAAAGCCATCATTACATTAAACTGGAATTTACAATAAAATAGACTTCTCAAATTTCAAAGATGTGCCTTAAAACTCTATCGGTAGAAAAAAAAAGAATACTAAGAAAATTCAATGGTTATATGCATTCGAGTGAATTAAAAATTACTTTCCTGTTCAAAGATCACTTCAAATTGCCCAACCATGAGTGATGTAAATTCTAACTTGGAAAGTTAACTGAGCTACCACACAAAACATTAAAATCTCATTAAACGTTTAAATGAGATTTTATGTGCATTTTTAAATAATTGCTTCTTAGTTAAATTATATAAAATCCGTAATTTCTGCTATTAACATAAAAATAACAATTATAAAATGGAAAATAAAGCAAAATCAAAAGAAGGGAGGTAAAAAGGTGCTCATACTCCCATTTTCAAATCATTAGCATGTGAACATCTTTGAGAAATGGTTACTTCCATACACTGATGATAAGAAGGTAAATTCTACCCTTTGGAAATTCAATGTGTATAACCATCCAGCTCTTATTTTTCTTTTAAATAACATAAAATAATTTATAGATATAATTACATAAAATTATGTATTCAACATATTAGATACCAAACGTTAACATTACTGTTTTGGTTTGAGACAAATGATTTACTTCTTTTGAGTATTTTGAAAGATTTCAACCAACATCTACACAACATTTAGATTTTTGTTTATGTGAGGAGTACAACCCACTAGAGCTCAAAATTGACTTACTTCTGACATTGTATTTATTTCTTAGACTTGGGTGACATCATATCCTGCATAAATTAATGAATACTATGATCTCATTAATTGTCACAAGGGTATGGGCAAGCAAAAATATGACAAACTCAGAACGAGCATGCAAAACATCCAAATTTGCCTACTTAGCTCTCTGCTTAGTTCTCTAAACACTTGGCTTCAGAGAAAATTTCCAGAAGTCACTTTGAAAGAGTTTATATACGTCAATTATGGCTGGTAAGAATCAAAAGCATGGAAAAGGGGCTTACAGTTTATAGGCTATGCTGATTCCCAGTAAAATTTGCATTAAGTGGGGGAGAGGTAGTTTAAGCTGAGCTCTCTTTTACATGTTATTCTCCTAGAACTTCTGAAGCGATCAGCTTTCTTATCTTTTTTGTTTTCAATCTGTTCAGTGTGTAGTTTTGATATAAGGGTGAAGATTGGGGCTTCCCTGGTGGTGCAGAAGTTAAGAATCCTCCTGCCAATGCAGGGGACACATGTTTGAGCTCTGGTCCAGGAAGATCCCACATGCCGCAGAACAACTAAGCCTGTGCACCACAACTACTGAGCCTGTGCTCTACAGCCCATAAACCACAACTACTGAAGCCCGCATGCCTAGAGCCCATGCTCCACAACAAGAGAAGCCACCACAATGAGAAGTCCATGTACCTCAAAGGAGAGTAGCCCCCGCTTGCCGTAACTAGAGAAAGCCGGCGCGCAGCAACAGAGACCCAATGCAACCATTAGTAAATAAATAAATAAATAAATTTAAAATTTAAAAAAAGGGCGAAGATTGATTGAACCTCTAGTCCATATTTATTTTATTTTCTAAGAGACACAGGGGCAACCTTGAAGATTTATATACCACTAACTCCTTAAGCCTAAATTCATTTATTTATACATTCATTCACAGTCAGTTTTGGAAACCTACTATGCTATGCCCACGTTATAAATGGCCTAGTTATTTTGACAAACAATTTGACAAATTTCATTGCTGATTCATTTTAACTGGAAAATAAAAACCTGCCATTTCTAAAACTTCCAAAAATTACCCCTTTTGATTGTATGAGGTAGCTTGTAACTATTTTTTTTTCTCTCCCAGATTTATTCCATTTTGCTTAAGTCATGAGAGACAACTTTACTTTAGCATTTTTATGAGGCCTCTCCTAAATGTGTTAACATTTTTGTCCTTCATATTTTTTTATTGGAATAAAGACTTAGGTTTTGGAAAACTTTAAATGTCTAACAACATCTAACAGAGATTTCACCCAGCATTTTTGAGCACAGATAAATGAGCATTCTAGAGGCAAATTTTCTGATTAAAGTTATCCTTTTCTAGAATAAGAGTTTCACAGCACAAATGAATGAACTCTTATTTAATCAAATAGTTTAAACTGAGCCTTCTTTTTGTAACGATATTTCCCTTACATGTTAAAATAAAATGTAGAAAAATAAAATATAAAGCAAATTTTAGCCAACATATTATTTCATATTGAGGATATGTCTAATAAAACATGGCCTATATGGCAAGCTCTGCCTACTGCAGCTGTTAGGATCATGTCATATCAAAGATCATTCCTCCTTATTTCTAGAACTTCCAGAAAACAGCAAAGTCAATTTCCAAATGATTTAATGCGAGGGATTAATAAGTGACCTCCGTCCATTTGTAGCATTTCCACTAATGGGGCAATAGAGACAAGGGGGTGATATTCTGTCATAAGTAGGAAGTTAGTTCATGCTATAAGAATAAATGATAGAAGCAACAACTAAACACTTAAGTGAAATGAATACACTTTGGTCTAATTTCTATTTTTTTAACAATTGGCCTAATATATAAAATATTTTTGATAGATATGAGTCTCATACTTATGTTGATAACTTGGCTGGAGTTCTTAAGCTTCAGATAAAGGTGCCACTCAAGGGCAGGGAGCACAAACCTGTGGTTACATTTCCTTTCCTTGAGAATTCTGTACATGTTAATTTGAGCCACAGGATAAAATTTTTGCTCATAGAAGAGGCAATATTTTTGTCTTCACAATTGAATTCCAAAAGTATTACTAAGATCTGAAATAATATTTTTCATTCTTATGTAATTTAGTCTAGCATACAGTGTGAGCCATCCATATTTTAGAATACATTTTTTGTTTATAATTTTTGGTAAATATTTTGAATTATACCCTTAAGTTTTACTTTTGTCCATTTGTTTTAAATTTTCCTTTATTTCAATTGTCTTTCTGCAGTTTCTCAAAGCTGTGGTTTATTTCCTTGTGCTACCATTTTCTATCTCATTTATTTTTGTTATTTTTAATTGCACTTTTTGTCATTTATATCTTCTAGATCTCTTACCAAGTTTACCACAATCTAAATATTTGTTTATTTTTCTTTTTTTTGATAGATGCTTTTCATGCTTCAACATGTATTACCATGCTTTAGTTTTCTTCCACTACATCACTATTAATTATTTGAGTCTTGTATTTTTGCTTTGTGATATTGATAGGAATAATTTCATTTTTGAGGGGTTTTTTTTGTTTGTTTTACTTTGGTAATGCATGATTTAAATTTGGTCATAAATTTCATTCACTCTGAGTAATTTTTCTTTCTTTATAATTATTATTTTTTTATCCTGGTTTCTTCCTTCACCCCTCATCCCTCACTTTTTTTATGTAGTAACTTATTATCTTGGGATAGGTACTGTATTACTTCCTTTTTGTTTTTTATTACTCACTATTGAAAGATGTAGATTTCTTCAGCTATTTGCAGTAGTGTGTAGTTGGTTCCGATTGTTGGTGGTAGTAAGGTTCTCCTCTAAATTGGGCTCTCCTCTAAATTAGCTGAGACTTTTCTTATGAAAGAAGATTTTGTATGTGTTCCTAGAGTATTTGTTCTTCCCTAGCCATTGGAGATAGAGAATATGTTTTCTTCTTATTTAGCCATTTTTATTTCCTCCATTGCAACAGACAGAATGCTTCCTGCACATCTAGCTTGTCAGTAATATTCTTTGCTCTCCCCAAAGTGATAATTTTACTTTGGAATCCCTAAGGAACCATCCATCTCATTAATCATGCTCTGCTGTAGTCCCCTCCTCTGGAATCTGGGCTAATCCTGCTTTGACCAGTGGAATGAGGCAGCAATAATGATGTGACAATTCCAGGTTCAAACACTAAGAAGCCCTGGCAGTTTCCACATTTGAGTTCTTGGGATCTAATCCCCATGTCAGAGATCTTGCTACCCTGAGGCCATCATCCTATGAGGGAGGCTAAAGAGCCATGTGAAGAGGCACACTGGAAGAAAGGCCAGGACACCATCAATTGCCAGGCATGAGAATGAGACCATCTTGGTCTTCCAAATGGACTTCCCAACCATCTCAGCATCTGACACCACCTAATATATAAGAGAAGTTAATTCACCCCACATAATCATGAAAAATAATTAGGTATTATTTATTTGAGCCACTATTATTTTTTATAATTTATTTTCATTTATTTTATGTTTTTTGGCTGTGTGGGGTCTTCACTGCTGTATGCAGGCTTTCTCTAGTTGCAGTAAGCAGGGGCTACTCTTCATTGCAGTGTATGGGCTTCTCATTGCTGTGGCTTCTCTTGTTGCGGAGCATGGGATCTAGGCACATGGGCTTCAGTAGTTGTGGAGCGTGAGCTCAGTAGTTGTGGCTCGCGATTCTAGAGTGCAGGCTCAGTAGTTGTGGTGCATGGGCTTAGTTGTTCCACAGCATGTGGGATCTTCCCCGACCAGGGATCTGACCCATGTCCCCTGCATCGGCAAGCAGATTCTTAACCACTGTACCACCGGGGAAGTCCTGAGCCACTATATTTTAGAGTGGATGTTTAGAGCACATTGTAATAGAGAACCAGAATGACCAATTAGTTGAAGGGCACTACAATTATTCCTGCTACTGTAACCAATAAATATAGCTTTTAGACCTCAATATTGAGATTTACTTTTGAGAATAGTAATTTTTATGTCCCATAGTGGCAACTGTTAGCTTCTTTCATTGCTTATTGCTCTTTTGGTTGTATTTTCATGCCATTTCTCCCTGCATGGCATCTTCCTATTCCTATTGCATCTCTGCTGATTTTAGCAGCCATTACATCTACTTTAGAGCCCAGGGGTTTTAAAGAAAAGTGGAAGTTATGCTTTTACATACTGTTTTCTTGTTGCTTTTAGATGTTTTTTCAAGAAAGGGATGAAGTTTTGCCTTTATGATACCATGTTTAAACTGGAAATGAAGGTCTGTCAACAGACAGGGTTCTTAGGATTAAGGTTCATTAAGCATTCTAGATTTTATCTTAGTGGACATTGTTGTTTTTGTTGGTACTGTTCATCTTGTTTTTATTCTGTGCTCACCTTTTAATTTACTTATTTTTTAAAACATACAGCAATTTATTCCAAACTCATTAGCTTCACTTCAAAACCAATTTGAGATTTTGTATATAATGGCAATTTGAGATTTTGTCCCATTGAGATACTAGAAATATCCCTGAGTCCATGGGCAACTTTGTTCATATCCTTTCCTCAATAATATAACTTTCTCTTTCATTATCCCTAAAATTTTATTTCATTTTATGCAGTAACATAAGGAGGGTCATTACCAAATTTGTATTTTAGTTAACAAATCATTGTGACATGTTTTTTCCCTCAGACTTGCCTGCTCCAATTAAGATTGAATCTCAGAAATGTTCTTTTATTTATTTCTATCTCAATCAAAAAGAAGATCTGGGAGTCTTGAGAACAAATATTCCAGATGCCATCATAGGAATTTTTAAATGAAGCCATGGAGAGGAAATTAACCAGCATTAGGTAACAATGTAAGAAGATGAAGGGAGACATGGCTAGAGCCCAGTATTAAAGGAGAAATTAGAGGAAAATGCTAAGATACTACTTCATCTCTACCAATTACCAAAACATTGGATAAAATACTTATTAAAATTTCAATTCCTCCCATTATTATTATTACAGAAGGCTAATGAATTGTAGCAGATGTATGTCTGGCATATGTACCCTTTAGAAAACTTCTTAGTTCCTTTGTCTTGTCATCAGTGTTGTGAATAATAAAGAATAGTACAATAGAACCATGGTAAACAGCATGTTCAAAGTTCATTCAACACTAAATATTTGGTAGAGAGTTTTGAGAATCTTTGGGTGAAAAGATAATTAAACTAATACATTCATCAAAGTGCTTTATTTGATGCTCATAAAAACTCTGTTGGATGGGCACCAGCACCAGTATTCAAAACTAAGGTACCAGAAACTCAGAAAATAAGGTAGAAGAAATCACATGTTTAATAAATTGAGGAGTTCCTAATCCCTACACTGTCTTATATATAATCCAGCTTTAGCATATATTCATAAAATTTATCAGAGAATAATATACAATAATATACAAATATTCATAGTCTATAATTTTTTGACACAGAGCCTTAGAGGCAGATACATTTAGAGGCAGCAAATATACTAATAAAATAAAGTAAATCACAAAGGTAAAAGATAAATATACATACGTGTAACCATTCTGGACCAATAACACCTTTTTTTTTTTTACTGGATCAAAGGACACTTTTATTTTATTTTATTTTATTTTTTATTAATTTTTATTAGAGTATAGTTGATTTGTAGTATACTGTTAATTTCTGCTGCACAAAAAAGTGGATCAGTTATACATATATACATACCCACTCTTTTTTATATTCTTTTCTCATATAGGTCATTACAGATTATTGAGTAGAGTTCCCTGTACTATACTGCTAATAGTAGGTCCTTAAGGATAATAATAATCCTTATTATCTTTTTTATATATAGTAGTGTGTATATGTCAATCCCAATCTCCCAATTTATCCCTCTCCTCCTGCCCCCTTGGTAACTGTAAGTTTGTTTTCTACATCTGTGACTCTATTTCTGTTTTGTAAATAAGTTCATTTGTACCATTTTTTTAGATTTCACATATAAGCAATATCATATGATGCTTTTCTTTGTCTGACTTACTTCACTCAATATGGCAATCTCTAGTTTCATCCATGTCACTGCAAATGGCATTATTTTGTTCTTTTTTATAGCTGAGTAATATTCCATTGTATATATGTACCATATCTTCTTTATCCGTTCATAAGTCAATGGACATTTAGGTTGCTTCCATGTCCTGGCTATTGTAAATAGTGCTGCAATGAACACTGGAGTGCATGTAACTTTTTGAATTATGGTTTTCTCTGGATAAATGCCCAAGATTGGGATTGTTGGATTATATGGTAGCTCTATTTGTAGTTTTTTAAGGAACCTCCATACTGTTCTCCATAGTGGCTATACCAATTTACATTCCCACCAACAGTGTAGGAGGGTTGCTTTTCTCCACACCCTCTCCAGCATTTATTATTTATAGATTTTTTGATGAAGGCATTGTAATTCTGATTTGCATTTCTCTAATAATTATCGATGTTGAACATCTTTTCATGTGTCTCTTGGCCATCTGTATGTCTTCTTTAGAGAAATGTCTATTTAGATCTTCCACCCATTTTTTGATTAGGTTGTTTGTTTTTTTGATGCTGAGCTGCATGAGCTGCTTGTATACTTTGGAAATTAATCCCTTGTCAGTCACTTCATATGCAAATATTTTCTCCTATTCTGTGGTGGTCTTTGCCTTTTGTTTATGGTCTCCTTTGCTGTGCAAAAGTTTTTAAGTTTAATTAGGTCTCATTTGTTTATTTTGGTTTTTATTTTCATTACTCTAGGAGGTGGATCATAAAAGATCGTGCTGCAATTTATGTCAGAGAGTGTTCTGCTTATAACACCTGTGTTTTTAACATGTTATTTTGATTCATGCTTACAAGCTGTTCAATTTTATTGAAATATATGATAAGATGTTCTATAAGTGGAAAACTATGATAGTCAGAAATCTAATACATCATTTAAATTACACAGGCTGTTCCTTATATAGCAAACCTCAGTGTACCCTAATTATATCTTGTTGCATGCCTGACTGAGCACGGACTGCATAGAATTTACCAAAACAATCACTTGACCTGTTTGGTACCATTCAGCAGACCACAAAAGATGAAATGCTTTCCTGTCTAAAGCCATGGATAAAGACTAGACATCTCTGAAAGAATACAGTTGTATTATATAATATTTCTGACTTCTTTCTTACAGGACAATAAGTCAAGACTGAGAGAAATACATACTTACAGTAATTATAAGTAATTAAGTAGATAACCATGATACATTTTAAAATCTAGCAGAGGCACATTAAATACTATGCATAGAATGGAATTAAAGGTATTAAGACAGTAATACCAACAGAACTGAAGGAAATAGAGAAAGGGAGATATTTCTACCAAACCTGAAAACATGTTTCCTGTAAGACACAATATCTG
Organism: Monodon monoceros; assembly: GCF_005190385.1. Classification (NCBI taxonomy): domain Eukaryota; kingdom Metazoa; phylum Chordata; class Mammalia; order Artiodactyla; family Monodontidae; genus Monodon; species Monodon monoceros. The sequence goes on from NW_021703785.1 coordinate 34,292,198, forward strand.
AAGTTACGTAGAGAAAAAAATTGGGATAGTTCTCTTAGCTTTACATTTTTAGAGACTGTTTTTATTTTATTTATTTATTTATTTATTTTATTTATTTATTTTTCTTTTTCGGTACGCGGGCCTCTCACTGTTGTGGCCTCTCCCGTTGCGGAGCACAGGCTCCAGACGTGCAGGCTCAGCGGCCATGGCTCACGGGCCTAGCCGCTCCGTGGCATGTGGGATCTTCCCGGACCAGGGCACGAACCCATGTCCCCTGCATCGACAGGCGGACTCTCAACCACTGTGCCACCAGGGAAGCCCTAGAGACTGTTTTTAAAGAGTAAATCAAATTATATAGTCATTTTAAAAACAGAGATACATACAAATTCCCAAGGATGCTAAGAGACATAATGGAAGTGATGGAAAGATTACATGAAATATACACTCATAAGTCAATTCATTTGAGTTTGGAACATTTGAAGACAAAAACAGTTTTAATTTTATTGGTTTAAACATGACAGATTTCTTCATTTCCCTAGAGATATTTATGCTTGATTAAAAAAAGAGTCTTTTTAACAAATCCCAAAACCCTTTACCTCACCCCAGCTGTTAGGTGACTAGGGAACCAGCAATGCAGATGTCTGTACACACTAGCATAATTGTATGGTAGCTTTATTTGTATGCATTACTATAATAGTACAGTCCTAATGTATTTTACTTGATAATTTTTTATGCAGATCTTACAGCACATTTTTTCGACCACATGTTGGAACATTTGTGCACAAAAAATTCCCATCTTTATGTTTGAAATTTATGGGAACACAATTAAAATGAGAGGAGTCCAAAGGTATCAAGATAATTACATTTTTCTAATCTTACTAAACAAGATAAATTACCTACAGGCCCTCTTATAAAAGATGAAATCTTCATAATAAGTGAATTAATCAAGCAGCAGCTTGCTACTGCACTTGCATTTATAACAGAAATGATTCAAAGACTTATTTTATGGGGAAATTAATGGAAACAGGCTTTTCATTCTTCTGCACCAATTGAAAACCTCAGCAACCAGCTGCCCACTTGTCAAGAAAACAGAAAGAAGCTGGAAACAAAGATAAATAAAAACACCTTTTTCCTGGCACTTTTGAAGAGAAAAAGGAGCTCTCATTTACAGCAGCCATCTGTTTGTTATTTAATATGGGTGAATTACATGCTGTAATGAGTTTGTTTCTGCATCACTCAGTGCAATGGAACACAAGTTCACTCTCATAATGTGCAGCAGTTTTTAAAAGCTAATCATTTAATTGGACACAATCGTCAATGACAAATGGAGATGTAAAAACTCAGCCAGCTGTAGAGTGAATATGTAATCATTGTGAAATCATATTATTTTACACGCTTGAAGACTTCTTAATAGTATCTGATGTTGGTCATCACCAGAGACTGAGGAATTGAAGAAACACGGTGAAAAACAGCCTTTCAAAATGGCTTTATATAATTGGTCTATATTAATGCCAGTGTTAGAGCCACCATTTGACTTCGGTACCTAAAGTCTCTGTAAACTGTTTATTACTATCCTAATTTCATTTTTGAGTTTTATATATTTTTCAAATATTCCATGCTTTAGTAGGCAAGAGTTATTGTTTAGGAGCAGCTTTTTTTTTTTTAATCTGCTTTAGTATAGACATCCACTGATTTTGTGCTTTTGCATGTGACATCACATACAGATAAATATGGAGACCTGGGAGATTGTGTGCCAACAGATTTTTTTTTTTAATCACATGCACACAAAAGCTCTACTTCAGGAAACCAAACCTGAGTGCCTACACCTGCATGCATTACAGTCAGAATTTATACAATGCTGCTATAGTCTTTAATAGAAGAATAAAAATCTCCATGACAAAGAATTTCCCCTTTGGATTTTCTACAAAGACACTATGCTTATTAATAAATTTCCACAATAAGAGCCTTCTTCCAATTTCTAGGTATCACAAAGAAATAAAAACAAAACAAGTTATTGAATAGGTTATTTTTGTACTTAATTATATAATTTGTTCATGTTTTATATCTTACGTGATTGTTGAGGACACTATAACAATGTATATTTTCATCTTTATTGTCCTTCCAAGAACGTTAGACTTAGTGGAAAGTTCTTATGACTGAAAAAATGTGTTGGGTATATCAGTATTTAATCATTTTGGATTAAAATCTACTGGGTTATCTCTATGCTCCATTTAATTGTAAACTTTTAAAACTTATTTCAAAAGGGGGGCTAAGAGATATCCTTGTTTCAGAAATCCCCTGCTATCTTATCATCTCTACAAAAATATTTCAACCACTATTATTCAATTCCAACAAAACACAAAAGAGTTCATGTCTCACATAACAACTCCTATCTCAAAATGTTACCTTTCATCTGTCATGCAATATTCTTTGCTCTAAATAAGCTTGTAATTATGTGTCCTTGTTTTATATTCAAAATCAAGGTTTGTTTTCTGCCAATGCAAGTCCCTAAAGAACAAATGCAATAATTTGGTTTGGTTTCTCTTTATAGCTCTTAGCAGCCTTTTAACACAGTGATCCCTTAATAAATATTGTTTAAACAAACTTGTAGTTTGTTAAAGAGTGAGCAAGCAAGCTTTGAACTCTCTTAAAGAATAAACACATGAAAAAGGGGTGTGTTTTAATGTTTTTCTCGTGTCACATGATTGTTTAAATATAGAAATTCTTGACATCAAAAATGAAACACAATACCAAAAGTGTAATCCCAAAACTAGAAAAGGACCACATTCACAAAAGGAAAGAAATACAGATGTTTAAAGACAGAGCAGAAAAGCAACTTGAACATACTAATCACCCAGAAAATAAGATAAAGATAGATGCATTGTAAATTAAGCAAACAGCCCAAATATGCAGTGCAAGTATGATCTGAAAGAAACCAACCATCACATTCTTTCTAATGAATCATTAACAGATAGGAAAGCTGAATAAATCAAGATGAGAAATATAGTATCTATGAAGAAATCAGAAGTCAGCCCTAAATATAAGTTCATACAAGTACAATTAGCTAGATAATTATTCTTGGGAGAACCCATCTAGTCACAGCATTTAAGTTCCATTCACTTGGACCAACCTATTCTGATACAAAGAAATAATGACACACCAGAGAGAGAGATTCCTTGGAGCAGAGACCCATGGACTTAGACATTGGTTAGTATGATGATGTGTTAAATGTAAATTACTCACAGAAGACAATGCCTCATTTTTTATTTTGCCTTGATTTGCCCTCAAAACTACTACTAGAAATAGGGATCAAAGAAGAATCCTAAAGGAAATAGTAGTTGAAAAGGAGAAATGCCAGTTGATTGCTGAGTCCCCTTATAAGACAGGGAGAAAGAGTATTCTAGGATTTATGCTCTAGAAAGGTACATGTAATCACCAGCAACCCACAGCTGAAAAGCTTTCCCTAGCTCCCCATTGTCATGCAAGTTTCTTCAATTTATAGTGACCTCTCACAATAAAACCTTTTAACATATTGCAAATTGCATGTTGACTGCTCTTTACAGAAATATTTTACTTCAGCTCAGTGGAATAGGAATACATTGTAAACATTTGTGATTCTAAGGTGTTAGATAAAATTGTCTTCCTTTTTCAAAATATTGGATTCTGTTTTTCCAAAGCCACATTAATATGTAATCTCTTCTGCTGAGATCTTTTTCAATGTCTTAGCTCATGATAATGTTGCCCTACCCTAAATTTCTAAAGGACTTTCTGTCTGCACCACTTATGTGGACTAACTGAATTATCTGTTCACATATTTCATATTGCCTGTGCTTTTTATATGGCAAGTGTTCAGTAAATATTTGATTAGATGGCCACTGCAGGTTTTGGGAGGATGAAGTTAAACACTACTTACCTGATATCTTAAATATGTTTGCCCATTGGTATTAAAAGTGCCAACTAGTGGACAATGGTCAACTCAAACATCACTTTTTCAAAAGCTTCACGGGCCTTTTCATGGTTAGTTACTCTCCGCATTGTGCCCCCATAGTGTGTTGTAAACACACAGTACTTATCCTATTATAATGTAGTTCTTTATGTCACCATTAGGGTTCTAGGGCTTGTCCTACTGACTTTTGAATTGTTAATGTCTTGCCTAGTCCCTAGCACACAGCAGTGATTAAATAATTATTCATTGAACTGAATCCCCTAAAGGCAGAAATTGATTACTATCTTTTTATTTCTAGTGTGTATTGTACAGAGTCTAATATATAGCAGATACTCAATAATATTTGCTGACTAAGTGTTGAATGGCTAGTTGGATGGATGTTAAATGATATGTGAATGTTACAAAGATGCAGAAGAAACATATATGTAGTGTCTTCTTTTTTTACTTTTAAATATAATTTCAAATCTTGAAAACAAAAGGAGACACTCAAAATAGCTAATATTACACCTGAGGAAACTGAGGCCAACTTACTAAGATCAATTGTTCAAAGTCATCCAGCTAGATCATCCTGATTTCCAGGCAATGTGCAGTCTATATCACATGATCTGAGATCTTAATTCCATAGATCTCATCAAATGGTATGTGTTTAACTGAGTTAAGGAAATTAAAACAAATAAGAAAAAGGGGATGGTCAAAAGTCCCTATCTAGAATAAAAGAGTCAATGTGGACATTGACTTAAAATTCTTAAGTCCAAGGCACCACTCTTACAAAACTAGCAAGATCATAAATATATCACCTCCTTTGTAATAATCAATGTTCTCAAAGTTAAGGTATGCAGATTAAAATTATGCCAAAATCTGTAAAATAATCACAATGAGAAGAATTAAGTATAGTGTTATTACCAATTGGTGACATTTCTTTCATATTGAATAGTTGAATTTATAATTGAATTGAATAATGGAAATAATGCATATTCATATTTTCCAAAAATCTTCTATCTAGAGTAAGTAAAATTTAAAGGAACTACCTTTTCAAACATTTATCAAATATTTACACTTTATTTTCTGCACTCTGGAAATAATCGAGTCCAATTTAATAATTCATCAATTGATAAGTGTGGATAAAACAGGCAAAAAGTAAAGGTAAAAGGAAAAAAAATTTTAAAAGCCACCACCAACAACAATTTAAAAAAACATGCGAAACCAAGACACCACAAAATCCATGCATAAAAAGTCCTGAATTTTATTTTATATACCTCTCCAACAAAGTTGATTAGCTGGTTTCTTAACCCATAACAAATTACTAGTTATAAAATAATGTTACTTTAAATTCATAATCATAAAGTAACAATACACTGGGATAAAAAGATTTCTATGAAACACATTTTGTAAAAAATTTTAAAAGTTATATCAAAGGAGGAATTGGACACTACCATCAAAAAATGATCATGTCATTGGCGTGATTGCACCATGGCACATGGCACAAATAATTTTAAAATATGTAGTTTTTGATTGTGGATTTCATTCCTCTTAGGTTTTTTATATGGCATAATTTTTTTGGTGGCTTTCAGTTTTGCCCAAACTTTTTATATCATGGCTCACAAAATAGGTATGATTTTTACAGAACATTGAAGTTTTACAGAACATTGAACATAAGGACGCTGAGGTAAGTCGCACTCCAATAGTTCAAAGGTTTAATTATCTCAGAAGCACTGTTACCCATTTGAAACATCAACATATCCTGCATCAGGCAGCTCTGAAGTTATTTAGAAGAAACTATTGATATTCATTAACATCTTTGTGAAGACAAAATTACCATGATTTTCTTCTGCTATTTCTGAAAAACACAGAGCCACCAATCATATATTTTTCCACCTTATTGCATAAAGAAATATAATGCATTTATTTATAGAGATTATTATAAACTTGGAAATAAGACTATGACTAATATTTTTGAATGAATATTGAATTTTTGAATGAATAAACATCTCTTTTAGGTATCAGAGATTGTTTTCATTCCAGTATATTAATATTGAAGAAGACTAATGATTTTGAATCTTGGATATATAAAATGACAAATAAGGACATTAAAGAATTAAGGATTTTCAAAACTGAATTATATCTCAAGCTATGATCAGAGTGAAGTTCTCTACAGAAGGAAGTCTCTCTGCTTCATTTGCCCCCCTATAAGCATACCTTCTGAGAGATCCAGGCATGTCTAAGGATGTGGTACTCATTATCATTGTAAATGTGATAAACTTAAAAAAAAATAGCAACAATATTCCAAGGATCTCCTAATGTGTAAAGGTAGCTTTATACGAGAAAGAATGAGGTGGTTTGATAAAGAATATTTTCTTTGCATTCACTCCTCAGGACACTGAATGGAACAAAGGAAAACATCTGTGTAAAAGCCCTGCTTCAACTTCTTTATATTTTATTCTATACATGAGTATAGTATTTATAGTATATAACTATTATTATATTTTCCTTGAAAGAACAAAAAATATTTTTCCCTATTGCCAAGGTAAAAATGTTCAGTTCATTCTTTATATTTTACATAGCTATAACAAGCACAAATAATATTTCTGATAGATGTACAGTTTCTTTCCACCTGCCCAATCATTGCATTAGACATGAAGTTCCAACAATTGCACACCATTTAACAGTCTTTTATTGTTTCACGTTTATAAAGAAATTTACATCCGTCAATCAGTGGCTGGAGATCCATGGAAAGTAAGGTAATTGACCATAGTTCCCTCCTAAATTCAAGCAACCCCAGGGTAATAAGGATATTTTTCAGAGGGTAAATTATTTCCTTTAACTGAGGAATTATAAAAGCATTTATCATGATGTCCAGATATATTTCTTACTGCTATTGTAACTCATCCATTTAACTGTCATGGTAGCCCCTGCATCTATGCTCCTATTGTAAGTGGATAGGAAATAACTGGGTGACTACAATATCTGAGTTAAAACAAAAGAAAAAGCAAGATGAGGTGTTTGCTGCAGACAACAAATGTTAAATAATTTTAGGACTATACTGTTTAACTGGCATAACGCTTGTTTCTTTAAACACCATTTTCAAAATTATTTTCTCTCTCTACATTGTTCTGGACACTGGAAAGGTTTGTACACTCAAGTTGGAGGGTATAAAGAAGGACTATTTAACAAAATTACTCTTTTCTTAGAAAATTACAGAACACATGAGTAAATTACTCTATATGTTTTCCTTTTTATCTAATTTCTTTAGCCATTTCTTGTTTTTTTATCTTTCTAAGATTCAGGATTGATACTGGCAGTTACTATATGTTTTCCAAAGTTCTGTGTAGAATACAACAATAAACAAGAAAAAATATAAATGTATCTATTTCTGTCTTATGATAAGTTTAATTTTTCTTTTCTATTCTCAACAATTAATTACTGTTTTTTTCAAATTACCCCTTAACCGAGTGACTTATATGTTAAGAAAGAGAGAATTCTGCCTGTTGCCAAATGACGGAGATTTAAAGTCTCCAAAACTGGAAATTATAAATAAGAAGAAATGCTACATACAGAAGGATTATTACAAATAAAATAAATAAAATGTCTACAAATAAAAGCAAAATAAATTCATGGGAGGGTGTGGAGATCCAAACTCTGCCATTTGAAATGTGTGGCCTTGGGCAAGTCATTTTCATCTGTAAAATGGTGGCAATACTATACTTCAGGACATAAGTGTGAGGGGTAAACACCATAATATATACAAAGCATTTAGGCACTTAATAATTTGTAATCTAAACCTTTAGGATGAGTAGAGGTGAGTGGCTAAGAGCATAAGTTCACACTTGAGTTGATATACTGTAGATGTTATGCCCTACAGGATTTTTGTGAATACCAAATATATCAGCATTTATACAACACACAGCATACATGTTAATTGTTCAGTCCTTCTCTGTATCAAAAGGTGAAGATAAATATATATATATTTTTAATTTTTACATTAAAAATTAAGGGTTTTTGGCTTTTTGCAAGTGGCATTTTTCTAACCTTCATTTTAATTATTTTTTAATTTTCTGCTTAGATTTTAAATAATGAAAGGCAAGATCTACACTGTGAATTACTTCACTAGATGGTAAACTTACAGACAGAAACTCAGCCTTGTTACAATAATTTCCTTAGGAACTGCCAGGATATTTTCTGGAACACAGTAGGTATCCAAACTATGATTCTGAGATGAATGAACAAATAAATCTCTTTAATTCTGTAACATTTCTAGCTATAATTTATTTATTTGTCAATTCAGTCATTAATGCATAACTATTAATTGAGATCTACTATGTACTTTGCTTTATGTTGAAAGATGGAGATACATGGATGGATGGCTTAGCCCCTTTCCTTAGAAACACTCTGTCTAGTGATGAGATAGAACCAGAAACATACACACACAATGTGGAAAGTTATTTCAACAGAGGTACAAAGGAAGATCTAGATGGGGAGGAAGATGGGAGATTGCTTGTGGAAACTGTTCTGAGGAGCTGACATTTGATTTGATATTGAAAAGAAAAAAAATATAGTTCTCTAGGTAAAGAAAAGTTGCAGGAAGGAAATACTTCCAGGCACAGGGATGATTTTTGAGAGAGCATGGCTAAAAGTAGCTCAGTGCAGCTAGTTTATCAGTAATGGCATAAGTTTTAAGTGCCTTGTAAACTATGTGATAGTCACTAGGTAGTCTGCATAATTCAAGTGAATGATGAATACCTTCGTCTCTACGGACTACTCTAACAAAATATCATAGGTCAGAGGGCTTATAAATACTTATTTCTCATAGTTCTGGAGGCTATGAAGTCCCAGATCATGGACCCAGCAGATTCAGTCTCCGGTGAGGGCCTGCTTCCTTGTAGATGGTGCCTTCTGACTGTGTCCTCACATGGTGAAATAGACAGGGATCTCTCCAGGGCCTCTTTTATAAGGGTATTATTCTCACTCGTGAGGGCTTTGCTCTCATGAACGAATCATCCCAAAGTCCCCAATGCCTAATATCATCACCTTGGAGGTTAAGATTTCAATATATGAATTTGGGGAGAACAAAAACATCCAGTCCATAGCAGGGAGCTAGTGCCAGCGTTTACATAAAAGAGTGATTTTTTTTTTATGTTGCCAATAATTATACCATGCATATGGGGGGAAAAAAACCTTAATAAATACTCTTATTAGTAATAATGAAAGCCTTGTAGAAATTAATCAAAAAATATATAACACAAAGCAAGAAACTAGACATGACATTCTTCTGTTTATTATTAAAATAAACAGAGCCCTTAAACTACCATCTTTTTCAGTGGTCTGTTATCAAAATAAAACAACCAATGAAAAACAGACATTATTTCAAATGTACTGGGCTACATGAAGATTATCTTATTATGTTCTGTGTAATCAAAATTCTCTGTCCTTTTATGTCTGATTTATGGTGTGTCAATATCCTATATTACTATAGTACATTATGTTGCATTGCCGAGAAGAAAAGCACAAAAGGATGGGTCCCATAACTTGCAAAGAGGCAGAGTAGATATTGTTATGAGATCTTACTTTATTTAGCTGCTGTTTTTATTAAATACCAGAATTTCAATTAGATAAACTTCTTCATTATCTTTGTAGCAATACATAAACATTTCTAAGAACAGTGGCTGGATGAGTACAAACGATAAGATTAGGCTGCATCTCACCCTGAGAACTGCAATGCAGAGTTTTGCTATTTGATTAAGAATTGTAATGACTTCTCTTATTTTCACCTTTCTATTTCTAAATGTTTGTGACACTATCTTGATCCTGGTAAAACTAATGAAACATGACACAAATAACACTTTGTGCTGGATTATTTGACTGAAAATGAGGAAATATTAATTGATAGCCAAAGTACGTATATTGGTGGAAAGTATGGATTGAAGGTAACTGGAGATCTTCAACGTCTGTCAGTTTAGTGTTTCTCAGGATCCACCAATTAATATGATCACATAGTTTATCATATTAACTAGGACACTTTGGAAGTAAAAGGGGTGCAGTTAATCACTATGCCAAGGCAAGAGGTTTAAACTGAGACTTCCCCAGGCAAACTGGAGTATATGATCACCCTGCCAATAGTACTTGTTTCTGTACTATTATCCTTTAATATCTAAAGACTGACATAAATAAGAGAGAATCTTGCTGAAAAGAAATATATCAGTGGCATTTTAAACAATCATTGAGACAGAAAAAAGTATCCAATCTTCATCATAAACAATTATGAATACTTAATGTTTCACAAACACATCCTTGCAGTTTTGTTCATGTTAATAGCTAACCTCTACCTTAGAAATGATTTTTTTTCTTAGAAGGCCTCTGTTCAATATCAAAGTTTGTAGTCTTCTTTGAAAATAGAGACCTTGCTTAACTACAACGGAAAACAACTTAGAAGGAAATCCAAGGCCTGTCCTCTTAGAGTGGACTCACCTCCAACTGGAGCACTCAGTCCCTGAAAGCTGCCATAGTCACTAGCCGTCCTAAATTCCAATCCTACCTTCTAACCCATTAACCCTCTTCCCTATATCTAATCTTACCACACTAAGGACAAAGTGTAGACAAGTGTGTTTATGTAGCCTAGTTTTGTTCTCTTAGGTAAGGGAGTCTTTTCTGCAGACATATGCTCTATGGCCTGTGGTCATGGGTGAGGATACTGACCCTCAGTTTTCCTATCATCCTCTGTTAGAACATGGAAACCCTCTCTCACAAAGAGAGTCACAACCAAAAGTTAGATTCCATAGTTCCTCGAACAGTATAGTGCAACTACTATAGAATGAGTTAGATGGGCTTTTATATGCCTATCAAGAAAGGAGTTTCCAGGAGAAAGAAAAAAAGTTGTTTTCAGGTTCAAACATCAAGGAGGACCACCTCATTTTAAGTTTAGGGCTATATTTTCTTTCTTTTTTTTTTATGTTTTCTTTATTTTACTCAAAGTTTAGCAATTCCTTTAATTCAGTTTCTGTTTCCTATTCCTTTTTTTTTTGGTTTAGGTAGACTGGGGGTTCGGGAATGGCTTTTTGTTTGTTTGTTTGTTTTTTACACCTTTATTGGAGTATAATTGCTTTACAATGCTGTGTTAGTTTCTGCTGTATAACAAAGTGAATCAGCTCTATATATACATATATCCCCATATCCCCTCCCTCTTGAGCCTCCCTCCCACCCTCCCTATCCCACCCCTCCAAGTGGTCACAAGGCACCAAGCTGATCTCCCTGTGCTACGCAGCTGCTTCCCACTAGCTATTTATTTTACACTTGGTAGTGTATATATATATGTCAATGCTACTCTCTCACTTCATCCCAGCTTCCCCTTACCCCCACCCCATGTCCTCAAGTCCATTCTCTACGTCTGCATATATATTCCTGTCCTTCTAAAGCTATTGCAGCATCCTAAAGGACTCCATTCTATTTGCTCTAGATTCACTGAAATGATTTCTTTGTCATATTAAATGTTAATGCCTAAAACATACCCAAATTATGCACTTTTCCAAATGAACAGCTGAGTTCATTGAAGCCTTAATTATATCTAAGAAGTAGTGGGGGTAGATGTAGTTTCTGTTTATGAAAGAATGGAAAGAAAAAAATTATATATATTATATATATATACATATATATATATATATATATATATATATATATATATATATATATATACATACATATGGCATCTTCAACTTTGGTCTTTCCTCATAGCTATGCTTCCATAGATGTATATTTCTCACAGATATCAATTGGAATCTACTTCAGTATTTTGACCCCCAAATCCTTGGCTGACTTTTAACTATAGTATGTTGGACTCCCTGGTCCATGAGTTGGCTCACAATCTTTAAGCCCTGACAAGCTTCTGACTTTAAGCAGCTGCATTAACACCCTACCCCACCACCACACACAAACACCAGTTAGCCCGTGACAGCATCTGTGCCCAGACTTCTCATGACCTTTGCTCTCCACTAAACCTGTATACTTTTGCTACCCATGTTTCAATGCTGTTAAGTAATGTGTAAAGACTTGTTGAGAAAGGCAAATATTTGACTTTCATTTAGGGATAAAACTGAATGATGAAAGCTTGAATAATTTGCATTATCTCTTTGAATCATGCATTTGTGATCTTTTCCTAATTTAAAAATTTGAATCTCTTCTAAGCTATGTTTATGATTTTCACATTTTGCTATCTTTTGTTACATTAACAAATTCTGTTAGAATAGAATTTGTTAATGTAAATTTTATTCAGACAGAAGTATCACTTATTTTGCCTTCTCCCAAGGTATGCAAATTCACATTGAATTCTATAAATACAGACTTTAAAGACATTCTATGATCATTTTGATTTTTTAAGGCCTGGGTACATGCAAATGTACATACTTCAGAAATGATCAATATAGGGTGCTTTCTTAAATGATTGATTTCTATTATTCCATTTCTTATTTATCAAAAACCCCTCAGCCTTTATATCTTTATTAAAATACACTGCATTATTTTCTCATACTTCTTTTTATTTGTCACCATACATTATGATATGAGTATGGATTTTGAATTTGTCTCCACAGTTCGTCCTTTGGAGTAAAGCTATACATTTTAGTTGTTAGAAGAAGAAAGTGGCTAAGATTTGACCGACTAATATAATTACTCTTGAGAGGAGAGCAAAGCAGAAACCTAGTTTATTTTGATGTTTGCCAGCATACCTAAAATGCCAACACAGAAGAAGCTCAGAAGAAAAATGATGGAATCTTTCAGATGTTAAAAGGAAGCAGGATAACAAAAAGCACAAAAAAGACAGCACAATCAATAGATGTGCTGATCTATTCACTTTTATTACTGAACTTCAGGGTTTTGAGCTGAATTTCAGCTATTTCACATGTCCCTAGATATAATGAAGGGATGATATAGACTCCAATAAGTTATGGGGTTTATCTCATACATGTTAGTGCCTCATAGCTTATTAGTGTCTGAAGCTATAATGAGTTATGTTACAGTTCTCATACAGAGCCTCCAAAACTTGTAACTCACCAAAACCTTGGGCAATTTCATTTATTTAATGCCTTTTTAGTATTGGAGCTCTAATCCAGAATTTGTTAATTTTTTTCATAGTTATTGGGTAGTGTCCCCTGTGGTATGTTAAACTCAAAATATCATAAGTCCCTCTATATTTTGCTGAAGTGAACATTCTCTGCCACAGCATCTAAAGAATAATATTTGGGGGTGGCACACTAACACATCATATCAAGCTGACATTTATATCATGAAGTTTACCATTTTCTGGTGATATTGTTCATATAAGCCTTTGACTTGCTTGCAGTCACAGGTTGGTAGGATATAGTTCTGTTACGCATCTCTGGCGGTGGTTTGCAATGAATATGTGACTGCTCTACAAATTATCAGAGATGTTTTGCCCTTTCATTTTGGTAGGAGTGTAGAGAAGATGATAAAAAGCTCTATTCATCAAATGCTGTTTCGGTGGGAGTATCTCTACATTTTCCTGGATTCTCTTTTTTTAGGTGGCCAGATGTGTATACATGTGGTTCATCATTCTGAACAATAGCCCTGTAGAAAACTGCATTTGTTGGAACTGATTCCAAACACAAAGTTGTATTAAAAGCGTTTTTGTTTTTTTGAACATAATAAAACAAGATTGCTTTTGGTTGAATTTACCTCTCCACTGTATTACAGCTTTTAGGAAGCTTTGCCATAGAATGCAACAGACAAAAAATAATGGAGAAATTCATTAAGTGCTAAGATTCATCTCTCTTGAAAAAGAAGTTCAATTATTTTTATGAGAAAATGAAATTATTTAGCTTAATGAATAAAGGTGTTCTTGAAAGAATTCAACATTTATCACTTACAGCCCTACAAGATCTAACATTTTAAGACTTAAAAACAGTGACTCTTCAATTAAATATGGCTATCATTTTCTTATTCTTATCACTAATGGTTACCTGTCCGGAGGAGCCTACACATGAAATTCTAGATATAATATACACACTTACACATTTCACCATATATAAAATGCGTTTCTGCCCACACTTACCCTGTTGTATATTCAACAAATGCAAACCAATTTTACATGCAACTGAAATAAAAGTATAATTAAAAAGAAAATTTTAAAGAATATAGATAGATAGATATACAACTGAATCACTTTGCTATGTATATAGTAGAAATTAACTTTAATAAAATAAAAATTAACTTTAATAAATTAAAAATTACTTTAATAAAATAAATTTTAAAATGTCTTTCTGCCTGGGAACAATATAACATAGTCTATTTTAAAGTCAGAAGTAATTATTGTTGAATCTTCTCCTTTACTGGAATATCTATACAACTTCTCTCTATTCCTGTGAGTAATTGAGAGATGATGGAATTTATATCTTACTTTTTTAAAGCACTTACATTGTTAATTCCAAAAGCAGAAGTCCATTAAAAAAAAAACCTAATTAAAATAAAGTAGTTGAAATCCCTGGAGAAAACTAGTTTTTCCCCTAAGAGCTCAGCTGCAATCAAGAAAAGCAGATAAACATCCATGTCAAAGAAACTGACAGAACTAAAATAGATTACTTTAAAAGTTAAAAAAAATTATAATGAGTAGTATATTTGTAAATAAGCAGATAAAAACATTATAGGTGCCTTCCCTCCCATCACAATTTTGTTACTTTGAATTTTATGTTTGTTTCTAAATTTTGGTCAATTTATATTGAGGAGTAATTTATTATATTATAAATGCAATATAAAACTAAACAATTTAATGAGATTCTGACAAACCCAAAAGAGAGATAAGGGAAACATTATAAAGGCAAATGAACAAGGACACTCTTCAGTAAATGCAAAGAGCCCAACTACAAAAGAAATGAGTTGTTTTCACAATAAAGTGGAAAGTTGTTTGATTCTATTATCTCCATTGTCCCCTTACCACTTTAATCCACCCAAGCAAACAAACAAACATAGAGGCTTGCTGAATACTGGCTTGAACCAACATTTTATTTTGTTTCTTGATTTTAAAAGAAAAATAAAATGAAAAGAAAGTTTTTTTTTTTTCAAGAAGTGAAGTTAAAGTGGAGTATGACTTTACCTAGAAGTATATCTGAGTACAAATTATCACTTAAGTCGTCTTCAAAGTCCTTGAAAATTCTGGATCTAGGGAGATACAGTTTATTTGATTTTTTAAATTGAAGTAGATTTGATTCAAAATATTATATTACTTTCAAGTGTACAGAACAATGATTCAGTATTTTTACAGATTGTACTCCATTAAAAGTTATTACAAGATAATGGCTATAGGGAAAGATGGTTTATATGTAGATAAACTAAGAGTACTAGACACATTTGATCTTTAGGGAGCAAAACAGAGAAGTTAACAATAATCAATTATAAAATATCATCCAGTTCTTAGATTATGTGGGCAATTGTGTAAACCTGCTAACCCCTTGTAACCATTAATTTTTTAAATTATCTCCATAGTTTTGCCTTTTCCAGAATGTCATACAGTTGAAACCATACAATATGTAGCCTTTTCATACTGGCATCTTTCAGTTAGTAATATTTATTTAAGTGTCCATAATGTCTTTGTGGCTTGATAGCTCATTTGATTTTAGTGTTCAATAATATTCCATTGTCTGGGAGCACCACAGTTTATTTGTCCATTCACCTATAATTTGGTTGCTTCCAAGTTTTAGCAATTATGAATAAAACTTTTATAAATATCCATGTGTAGGGTATTGTGTGGACATAAGTTTTCAGCTCCTTTGGGAGCACAGTTGCTGGATCATGTGGTAAGAGTATGTTTAGTTTTGAAAGCAACTGTCAAACTGTCTTCCAAATTGGATGTACCATATTGCACTCCCACCAGCAATGAATGAGTGTTCCTGTTACTTCACATGCTCTCCAAAATTTACTGTGGTTGGTGTTCCAGATTTTGGCCATTCAACTAAGGGTATAGTGGTATCTCATTTTTTTTATTTTGCGTTTCAAAAATGCCATATTAAGTGGAGCATCTTTCCATCTGTACATCTGCTTTAGTGAAGTGTCTATTAAGGTCCTTTGTCCATTTTTTAATCAGGTTTTTTTCTTATTATTGAGTTTCAAGAGTTCTTTGTATATTTTATATAATAATCCTTTATCAGATGTGTCTTGATCAGATGTGTCTTTATCAGATGTGTTATTCCTTTGACAGTGTATTTCACAGAGCAGAACTTTTTAATTTTAATGAAGTTCAGCATATTTATTTCTTTTATGGATCATGCCTTTGGTGTTGTACTTTACAAAGTCATCACCAAACCCAAAGCCATCTGAATTTTCTCAGACATTATCTTCTAGGAGTTTTAGAGTTTTGTGTTTTATATTTAGATTTTTAATCTGAGTTAATTTTTTGGAAGAGGCTGTGTCTAGATTCATTTTGTACAAATCTATTTCTAGATCCTCCTTTTCTTTGTTGGATGTACAATTTTTACAGCATGATCTGAAAAGACTATCTTATATCTATCATATTGCCTTTGCTCCTTTTGTCAAAAATCAGTTGACTGTATTTATATGGGTCTAATTATGGGCTCTCTATTCTGTTCCATTGATCTATTGACCAATACCACACTGTCTTGATTACTGTAGCTTTACAGGAAGTCTTCAAGTTCAGTAGTATTAGTCATCCAAATTTATTTTTCTCCTTCAATAATTGTGTTGGCTATTCTGGGTCTTTTGTCTCTCTATATAAACTTTAGAATCAGTTCACTGATATGCACAAAATAATTTGCTGAAATTATGATGGAAATTTCTTTGAATCAATAGATCAGTTTGGGAAGACTGAACATCTTGATAATATTGAGCCTTCCTATCATGAACATGTAACATTATCTCCACTTATTTCATTCTTTGGTTTCCTTCATCAGAGTATTGTAGTTTTCTTCATATAGATCTTGTACATAGCTTTGTTAGATTTATAACTATTTTATTTTTGAAGATGCTAATGTAAATTATATTGTGTTTTTAATTTCAAATTCTACTTGTTCATTGTTGGTATATAGGAATGCAATGGACTTTTGTATATTAGCCTTGTATCTTGTAACCTTGCTATAATTGCTAATTTGTCCCAGAAGTATTTTTGTTGTTGATTCTTTCAAGTTTTCTGTATAAGCGATCATGTCATCTGTGAACAAAGACAGTTTTATGTCTTCTTTCCTAATCTGTATAAGTTTTCTTTTCTTTTTTTATTCCATTCACTAGAACTTCAAGTATTATATTAAAGTGTTAGTGAGAGGGGGCATCCTTGCCTTGCTCCTCATCTTAGTGGGAAAGCTCTGCATTTATCACCAAGCAACATGTTAGCTATATAATCTATTCCTAAATAATTGAGAGTTTCTAATCATGAATGGGTGTTGATTTTTATCAAATGTTTTTCCTGCATCTATTGATATGATCATGTGATTTTTCTTCTTTAGCTTATTGATGAGATAGATTATATTAATTGCTTTTTTAAATGGTGGACCAGCCTTGCATACCTGAGATAAATCTCACTTGGTTGTGATGTTGGTAGATGTTTTCAAAAGCAGATAATAGCTCATGAACATATTGTCTCATTTGTGTTACAAGTAGAGGAAAAAGCTATTGCTGAATGTGTATCAGTAACTTGCATGTATGCATGTGGGTGTGCATGCATAGAGAGAGAGACTGAGTCAGAGACAGAGACACATGTAAAGAGATGCAGAGAGTTTGGAAATAGGATTCAAAAATCCTCATATGCAATAATCCATATTGACCTTGAATGCATTCTTGAGAAGATTGTATGTACAACAGTCAAAAATATGGTCTCCAAAGCCGAGTCACATTGTTTCACATCCCATTTCAAGCAATCGCAAGCAATCTGACCTTTCTCAAGCTTCTGAGCCTCTTTGTGTCTTTGTTTCTCATCCATAAATAGGAATAATGATAAAAATGATCATTCATTCTTCCTAAATTTGCTGAAATAAAAGGGTTAATACAGATAAAAGACCTAAGAAAGCATCTGGCACTTTGTCACTCATGTTTAGTATCCATGTTTACAGATAAAGTGATCAGTAAGAGGGCATTCAGTTCTCTCAAGATAGTTATGAGTTATGAATGAAATATGCACAAGAAGTGACAGGTTAAAAGGTAACAAACCTGTGTTCAAGGCCTAAATTTTCTCATTATTTGTAATTTACTAAAATTAAGTTCTCCAAGTCAAAGGGCTTCACAAATATCTTCCAATCTGGTATATTTACTCATATGTGTTTGATTTTTCCAAGGTATTTTCCAATCTTATTTGATTTGGGGTTAATCAAAAAACTCTCACTTTTAGATGGGTCCTTTCAATAACAAGCATACCTGATTGGCAAATAAATTAATTTCCAAATAATATGTATAATAACCAATTAGTACATGGATGCACACACTGGTCTTTTAAAATAGATTAAGCATAAATACTTAGAAGAAAATCTTTTTTCTTCTATAGATAGTAGCAATAAAATTGTTTCATTAATATATCCAGCCTAGTAATGAAAAGTTTTTGCAGATGTTTTTTTGTAGAATTCACATGTTTGTTAGGTTATTAATGAAATGGTGTCCTGGTGCAATAGAATTTAAATAAAGTAAATTGATTTCTACACATCCTAATAATCCTCATATGGCAAATGTTAGATTTACCAGTGACTTTCTGTGGGAGATGAGCAGTGTGTGAATGACTTGTTTCATCCTTTCTATAGATCTGTATGTAAAGTAATTTGTAATCAAAGGGTTTTGGTTAAACCATGACTCTTTTTTTGGAGGGAAAGCCTGTATTTTGTTTCTTTCTGCACAATATATCTTTTTACTTATCTATTTTTTATGGTAGCTGTATGTAAATTATGCATGGTTCAACATATAAGTGCTCATAAATGAGTTTATGAATATATATCTGGCAAAATAATATTCTTCCATTATTAATGTCAGAGTTTTAAACAATTTTAAAAGTACTTTTGGTGCAAAAGGTGGTTATTTTGGTCTTTATTTCCCCCTCCCAATCATAAGATGAAAAAACTGCCCAAGACTCACCAATCAGTACATCAGAACTATTGAGACTATTGTAACATATTTAGCAATATCTTTTGTTCTCCTATTTGACACAAATGGGATGAGATATCTGTGAACTTACCTACTTTAAAAAGGCACTTCATATAATAATATTTCACTACAGTCATAGCTTAATGCATCAGCAAGTACTTAGATCTTCATTGTTTCAAATGTTTAAATTCAGCTACCTTTGGGGGGGACATTTATTCATTTAGGAAAAGTTTTTTCAGAGTTGTAATTTAATCATAAGGATTAAGTAAAGCAGAAATTTGGATGTCTTTCTTTGCTGATGGTTTTTTTTTCATTCTTGTGTCTTGTATAGAATGGTTCTTTGCCTTTTGAAGGTCAGGTGACAATTACACTAACTATAAACATTCATTTTATTTCACTGCTAAGTGACTTCTACTTTAAATTGCTTCTAAATCTTTTTTCACCCACCTTAAATCCAATATTTATTTTAACCTTGAGCTGCCTAAGACCTTTAGTAGGAAGCTTCAAAGCATTTTAAAAATCGTATCCTTTTTAAATCTTTCTCATTTGAATGCAAGTGCCTTGAAAGCTCAAACAGTGTTGGTTGTTCTTATTGAAGTTTATAATGCTTTAGATATTCAAATCAGCTCTATGTCTTCCATTTGTTATGCAAATCTTTAAACTTTATATACTGCATGGTTTATCTACATTAATACAGCTTTCACTAACAGGTCTTACCAGAGCAGACATATACTCTAAAGGTGCACATTTCTAGTGTCTTGAATTAACATAAAATCATAAAAATAGTGTGTATTGCTTCACTCTAATCTGACTCAGTTTTATGTGGTTGTTGAAAGCCTTTTACATTCCATTCTGTGTCTGGAGGTCTGTGTATAAAACTGATTCAGAGAAAGCAAAGTGAAGACACCTGCTGGCTTATAGCACAAATACTGAAATATCGTAGAGCCTGCTGAAAGGAGAATTGGAACAATATGTCATTACTGAAGGCTCACTAGCAAGTTCTAATGTATTATAATGAAAACAGTATGACAAACCTAATGAGACAGTGAAGATTTGGGTAATTGTTCCTACAATGTATGGTAACTTTTCCAGCGTTATTGGCAAACATAAAACCTAATGAGATTTTATTAATTTAAATGCAGTACATCTGCAAAACATTTCCTTCCTAGCATTCTCCTCTGATAGTCGTCTTTTCCTCATGGACTTGAACCTTTTAAGTTAATTGTTCTGTATCATACACTCTGCAAACAAAACACTTGACATAAATCTGAATCAAACTTTTTTCCATTTATTTTCATATACCTTGTCCTGATGCATAATATCACATGCAAACTTGTGAAGATAATCAGTCCAACATTTAATAGGATCATAATATTTGCAATTATAATAAAAACTATTTTTGCTAGACTTTTTGAGTGTCCTTTTAAAGCTCTAGAAATGTCATTATTTTCCTGGCTCATGAAGGGAAGAAATTAATTTCCTGTTATTTTCAGCCATATGTTTTAAATTGTCAAAAGACGAAAAATGAACAAGCAGGAGCTTTCTGCCCATTGACTTCCTCTTATTCGACCAATCACTATTTGTTAATATTTAAAGTATTAGACATGATGGAGAGGCTCAGTCTACTTCCATGAAGACTAAATTTCAATTTTCTCCATGTCTTTACATATGCAGCACAAATATGTTTCCGTTTAAAAATGAAAATGTTTTCATCAGAAAGGATTTTAAAAATAACACTGTTTTAGACATGAAAAAACATGAAGAGAATGCTAATTTGCTACTATGAACCTTTAATTCACGTCCATTTTCAGCTTAATTCACTTTGTTCTGTGTCTTTGTCAAGCTACCCTGTCATAAACATATGATAGGTGAAATCTTGACTTTGCAGTGTTATGTGAAAGAACATTTCTTGATAAAGGCACCAGTAACATTGCCAGCTCTTGGTAGAGTAAGCAATAGAGCTGTCAGGAAGTTCAAAAATTATACTGTCTCTGCTAGAATAACTGGAAAGAGATCATATTCACTTTCCCCCTGAGTTTTGCAGGTCATTTTGGATTTACAGTACAACATTTTATTACAGTTTTAGAACATGATAAAAAACTTGGTTGTCTAGTTCGTTATCAAATGTTTTTCCATGCAAGCAGATACAGTTGGATCAAACTGCATTTAACTATTTCTGTGTGACTTTTCTAAGTTCTGATTATGACAAAAATTATTTAAACAAAGGGCTATTTGTCCTCTTTTAGATGTTAGATTTTAGGTGAATACATTTTTCATATTTTAAATGGGATAGAATTTATATAATACCTTGGTCAGTAACTTTCCAATAACCTTTTGAAAGTTTGAGTAAAAAAATTTTTTAAATAGACTAGTGTTACACAAAATAACAGATATTTGGATAATGAGATTAGAGCAACATGTCCTTAAATTTACCATATGTTCTATGAATATTGCTTGTTTTCTATCTCTTCCATAATATGTATATTGTTCGGAGGAAGCGTTTCCTGGAAGGAATTACAAAACAACTTGTACCATGGGAGAATGTAAACATATTCGTTTTCTCTCGTTGATTTCATGAGAGGTCATTAGGTACTTAACTAGTATACTGTTTTGGTAAATACATGATTTTATTAATGCAACTTAGAGTATTTTGATATACAGTGATCTGATGATTTTCTTTATCCTGTTACAGTATTTCAGAGAAGTATATGTTTTATTGTAAATCACAACCAAGAAAACTAAAGTTAAATGACTGAATATCTATGAATTTCTATTGCCAGCTGTATTTTTAATATTGAAATATTGAAATAATTCTCCTGAATCATTACTAAAGGATGAGATCTCAGGTTCAGTCCTCTAAACTGTGTTATACTGTTATCTGTTGTGACTATTTCATTTACTCTGCAAACATTTTTTGAACATACCCTGTATATGTCAGACACTGTCACCCATTTAATCTTGGCTGTTCTCCTCCAAGAGTGTAGGATATTGAGGGAACAGGCATGTAAAGTATGTAAACACAAAAGTATGAAACATGTGGGCTTCCCTGGTGGCGCAGTGGTTGAGAGTCCGCCTGCCGATGCAGGGGACACGGGTTCGTGCCCCAGTCCGGGAAGATCCCACATGCCGCGGAGCGGCTAGGCCCGTGAGCGATGGCCGCTGAGCCTGCGGGTCCGGAGCCTGTGCTCTGCAACGGGAGAGGCCACAACAGTGAGAGGCCTGCGTACGGCAAAAAAAAAAATAAATAAATAAAAAAGTATGAAACTTGTAATAAAATATGTGAATTCCTATGGTTTAACTGCTTTATAACAAAAAATAAGTGGGCTTAATTCCGACTTTGTATTACTGATTTGTAAATATTTTTGAAAGATTTTCTCTCCAGTTGTTCAATGTTAATCACACACACATACAAAATGGATGAATCATTTGGTTCTTTGGTGATAAGAGTTAATAGAGATGAGTTGTGAAATAATTCCTGAGTTAACGATTTTTCCTACCTTACTTAATCAGAGGCTGTAATTCTACCACTATAAATTAAAATATAATGAATATATAGTAAGAGTTATGATTTTTTGGTATTGACTGAGTTTTCCCATAAGGATCTTTTTAGGAGCTCAGTCTCAACTTTCATATGTGTATTCCATCTAATCTTTGCATTTTTGGTGTAATTGAAAGATATTTTGTCAGACTGATCTCGATACAAATCCTGTGTGCTACTTACTAACTATGGAAATTTTCGCAAGTTATTTAAATGTTCTGATCTCTAGTTTACTGACCTAAAAAATGGGGATAAAATGGAAATAAGATGAATACTTTGGAGAGTAACTGAGAACATTATGTGAAACCACGTATGTGACATGCTGACATCAAACCATGGCACAAATAAGAGTCTAAATAAATGCTGCCCCTTTCTCTCATCTTAACCATCTTTTTGCTTAATTACAACTTTAATTTTAGGTTAATACAACTCCATTTCCAGCTTTCCATGAACACAGAAATGGATACAGTGACCATATGCCATTTCTGTGCCAGTTTCAACAACCCATGCTCTCTATAAACTGAATAAAATGTATTTAATAAAATGTTACTTTCGTTTAGAAAAGAACACTCATAACTTCAGTAAAAGTTCCTTTTTTTCATTCTTATCCTTCTACTCTCATGCAATTCTTGCTTTTGCTTTTCCTCCCAGAAACAAACTGCAATGCTAAATGCAGGGTAGAAAAGCATTGTCTTTGAAAATATAATAAAGTGGTAGAGAAGGAGGTTGCCAATGGACAAAGTAAATTTCCTCCTTAGCTGCGTTTTTAATGGAAATGATGTAGTTACCACATTTTTTTTTTAAGGAGAGAGTAAGATTTTATGCTTTGGAAACTGATAAAAGATATTCATGGTAAGCAGTAGCATACCAAAGGTAGAGTAAGAGAGAGCAATAAGCTGGCTACAAGCAATGAGTGCCTGTATTGTCAGTAAAAAATTTAAAAACAATAATAACACTGACTGAATGTCATCTGTATCTTACCATAACCATACTTTAGTAATTTAGTAAAAGTTTCAGTGATAAACTCTTCAATCTGGGCAGACTGAACATACCATGCCAATTAATTAATGGTGGTTGCAATTCTATAATCTCAGAACATGGATAGGGAAAGTATTTTTCTGATCTGTACTTAGAACAATGAGAGTGGTCGGTGATCTATAGTGTTACTGGGGTACAAGTTAGGTGACCTTATCCACAGAACTTACTTAGGGCCATGCAGCATATTTTATAGTGAAAAATAGCAAATAATGTCTTTTGAAAGAATCATGTGGATCATACTAATACAATATAGGTAGATTAGTTTGCTCTGGGCACATATTTTAGCCTCAATTTTTGCTAACATTTATGTTCTTGATAACATAGCAGGCACTACAGTTTTATGCTTAGTAAAAAAATCTACCTTCTTCAATAAGAGATGATCATGTGCTTCAAGGAAGACTTCAAAAAAAAAAGGTTAGGAGAGAACTGGATTTTTTTGTCCATTTACCAGGTGACATCATTTCCAAGTCATATGCTATTTTATAGTAGTTGAAAAATGTGTAATAAATTCATGGATTAAACACCACTCCAACTAAGAATAATCAATCAAAAATGACAGCTGATTGATTTCTTTTGTAAATGAGAATACACTTATTGTTTAATTGATTTCAATATGCTCAAAAGGTGATTTGAAAGTCATATATTCAAAAGAATATTGCTGCTGTTTTAGGGAGAATTTGAGAAGTTCAAAAATGGGACTCATTGACTGACTTGAGATCTTTTTCTTTGTCAAGACAAGGAAATTTATAACCTAGTCACTCATTTGGAACTCACTGTGAATGCAGATATTAAGAAAAAAAAAATAACCTCAAGAAGTATCAGTTTTTAATTTTATCAACAATTTATTCCCAGTTACTTTAGAATTTGAATCAAACTATTTCTTTTTAATGAAATGTAGAATGCTTCTTCTATCATGAAGAAAAATGATGACCTCCCTTGAGTACTATGATTACAGAACCTAGGTACCATAACAGGCAAGAAACAGATGGCTCCGCAATACAGGAACATTTTAAAATAAACATTAATACAAGTTAGAATACAATTCTTATTAAGAATGCAGTTTTAATCATGTTAACTGCTGTTGATTTTGCTATTTGAAACTATTTCACAGATCCTGGAAAGGGAAAAAAACAATTAGTAGAGAATATGATGAATGCATGGTATTAACTATATTATTTACAATTAAGTCATCTCCCAGAAAGAAAAAAAATAGAATTGTATTTTGGTTTCACAAGACATGGTATATAAATATTTTTAACTGTGTTCAAGATATTTGAGTAGGCTTATTACATATGTCTACTCATATTCTCATTCTAAAATATGTTTGTTTATATGGTAGCCTAACACATAAGGTCCACGCTATGGACTTTTCTTTTCTCTGACTTGTTAATCTTAAATGTTTAATTGACCATTTAAAAACATAGGTCATTTCTCTAGTGAACTAAGTTAAAGCATAATGGTTAAAGATATATATTTTTAATAGCCAGCTTTCAATGTCTTCGAAGGCATATTTCCTTGAGAATAACACACTACACATGTAGACAAAAACTGTGATAAATTTATTACTTACTCTGATAGAGGTTTAACGTTGGTGATGATGATGATGATTTACATATGGTTTCTTTTTACTGGGTTTGATTTTCACAAATGACTGACTTTGGTTAAGTCTTTTTTGCACAGAATTACATGACAGAAATGCATACTCCTTCAAACCTGATCTTCCATCTTCAGCTTCAGTAGAAATACTAGACCAAATACTAGTATATTGAATAGTAGAAGGAAAATGGACTACAGAGTTAGATACAGTTTGAAAACGTACCTTCTACATTAACCTTTATATGTACTTTGGTCATTTGTTTCTTATCATCTCTATCCTTGTATCTTTAAGGGGGCTTAATTATACATTTTGCACGCAATTTTGTGAACAGTAACTGAATTATAATACATGGTTTTTTGATGTGTATTCAGCATTTCAAGTAATATCCATTCCTTCTTCCTTCCCTTGTTATCTAGCATAAAAATATATTGTGATTTTTTAATTCTGCAAAATAAAGTTTTAATTTATAATCTTTTGAAACATCATGAATACTGTGTTTATTTTGACTTTTTAGAATACAGAGTTTCAATAGAGAAGAGACTATATAAATTACATTTTTAGAGATTATTAATGATCATTTTTAGGGTGCCATCCAAAGAGATTCAACCCTTTGCTAGAGTTGATTTAAATTATGATTAAAATAATGAAATATTGTCTCTGTGAAATTTGAAAGACTTGTATCAATACATACTAGATTCACTGAAATCTTTTTTTTCAAACTCTGCAATTTTCTTTATTTGGAAATAATGAAGAAAAACTGAACAAACACTTGGATACTCATTCCTGACATTACTGCAAAAAAATAATACTATGAGTGAGAATCCCATCTCTCCTTATCCACAGAAAGTCAGGAAATTCTCTGAAAGGACATACTTAGATGAATATGTGTTTGATTACTGTGTTGTTGTTGCTATTATTATTTTAAAGCTGTAATTGATTATGTACCTTATATATTGAATTTTTAGGCATGTATTATGAAAAACTCTAGGCCATTCTAATCTACACTCTCACAGAACTGAACAGTTAGCTTTAGTTGCCTTTACAAGTAATTGTTAGGCATTTGACTTATAGCTACAGCATAAATAAACAGCAAACAAAATGTACCCTGTGGTGTACAAAACCATTTCTCCAAATTGATAATTTCTGTCCTTAAGATTACGGCCAGGATTCCTCCTCACATATGCTAACTGATGGCTTGCCAACATTTCTCTCCAGTTGCTTTAACAGCATACCAGTAGATTTTCTAACAGAACACAGTAAGAAAGGTTAGTGATTGTATCTTTTAAAATCAAAATAGAAAGTAAAATAGCTAGTTTTAGTCTTATATATTGTTTCACTAAATTATTCAGTCTACTCCATACCTGTATTAAACTATCCAAATACATGTACTTTTGTCACTTGGAGGATTATTTTTTGTCTAAACTCATTTTTAGAGATACCTTTCCAAGTAAGCTATTATCAGTGATTACTCGGAAGTATGTAGACTCTCAAATTCATAGAGAAATTGATAGATAAACAACCTCAATGTTTGATCCACCATCAGCTCTATAGTATTGCCATTTGTGTGAAAAATTAGCTACAGTTAGTTAAATGACACCTGAAAAGAATACATTTTGTATTGTGTCAAATCAAATGATTGTAAAATTCTTTCACATATAGAGCAAAATGCCTGCTTTTTAACCCTTTCTTATTTGCTCAGTTTTCTCTTTTAGTTAATACAGATGTAATTGCACTTTATTATTCAGAATCCACCTCCTCAAATCTAAGAAGACAACTTATTTTGTGAACTAAGAATTTGGTCCAGGCCAAGCTTTAGTCTTTGGTTTAAACATCCCCAATTCCTTCAGTAGTTTAGAAATGATAAGATTTTCGGACTTTTCTTATTCCATCTGGCTTTTTCTGTACTCAGTAAATCTTAATCATGTGGTATATTTTTGGTGACAGTTATTTTACTGAAATAGGGTTAACTAGGGCCCTCTTTCAGAAGTCTTTTGGAAATCATGTATCACCCTCAGAAGTACAGCATGATGGATTGCATAGCCAGGACAAAGGACAGATGTATTTGAAAAGAAGATACAAAGCCTCTTTCCTTTTAAAATATTATTGTAATGGAATTTAGACTCTGCTTAAAATTACAAATTCTTCATTAAAAATATCAGTAAATCTTAACCAACATTCTCTATATCAGATATATATGTATAATAATAATAAATATGCAAAAATTACAAGAAAAATATCAGCTCTCTTAGTCACTTGTGACTATCTATAATTCCAAATAGATTAATCTTAGATTTTCTTTCTTTGTCCCAAAGAGCTTGGATGTCTAAAGTTGAAATTCTCTGGCATCAGACTCTTTGTGAAAACCATCTTTGCAACAGCTACCAGATTAAAAACATTTAATTCAATCACATAACTAATTAGACAAGGGTTTCAGGATTGCCTTTTGACTTGGTCAAATCTTTGGTACATTTTCTTTTATCAATGCTTTTTCTATCCAATGTCTATCCTTTCTGTAAAATACTAAAGAAAATGAATAAAGTACCTTGTAACTCTTATCTATGAGTGTACTTGTAGCTAGTCAGAAAAAACCCTATGTTTTGACAAGACCCCCATCTCTGTATGTATCATAACTCAATTATCCTATAGCCAAAGGTTTTATGAAAACTTTCCTGCCAATATTTTTTCTTTAAGATTTACTCTTCATCACGGTGCACGGGCCTCTCACTATCGCGGCCTCTCTTGTTGCGGAGCACAGGCTCCAGACGCGCAGGCTCAGCAGCTGTGGCTCATGGGCCCAGTTGCTCCGCGGCACGTGGGATCTTCCCAGACCAGGGCTCAAACCCATGTCCCCTGCATTGGCAGGCAGACTCTCAACCACTGCGCCACCAGGGAAGCCCCCTTCCAATAGTTTTGAAACTGAATTATTCCTCCCATCCCACCAGAAGAGTTACAGGGGAAAAGTGCACTGCAGTGAAGGAAGACACTGGAAGGCTATTTGTGGAAACTGAGTCACAGATAGTATGTATAATTGCCAAGGTTCAGACACTAAAGCTAGTAAGTGGTAGAACTGAAACCCAGTCCCAAAGTCCATATTCTTTCCTTGAGATTTTGTTATGAAGATTTGGAGTCTTACGATAAGAAAAATAAATATTTTTTGTCCAAAAAATTAAATCTGAATATGATGAAAAAAAGTCAGATATCTAATTATGTCACTATCAATTTAGAGAAAATAATAGGGATAGTGGGAAATTGAAAATGATTCCACATTTGTGCAATGAGCAAAATTGATGACATACCAATGAACAGGCTACTTTAAAAAATAAGTTGCAAGGAACAGAAAGTGGAAGGAGGGGGTAGATGTACACATTAAAAGAGACATAAGTGTGTCAACTGATTTATTGTATGATTTTTAGAAAATTTTTATTAGAGTATAGTTGATTTACAATGTTGTGTTAGTTTCAGGTGTACAGCAAAGTGAATCAGTTATACATATACATATATAGGAACAAGCAATTAAAAAAAGGCAGATAGGGATATATGGGAAAGGAACTCAGTCACTGATGATTTTATAGAAATCTTTGTTAATTTTGAAAAGTTTGATCATATTGAGTTTATGTTTTAAGAAATGATTCTATATCTTTTAGAGATACACGTAAAATATTTTTTTAAGCAGATGTAATCACTCCATCTCCTGTCCTATAATTTTAACTTGTGAACTTTTATTTTACGTTGTAATTTTTATTGAAGTTCTCTCCTGACTGGTCTGGATTAGTAGAAAAGCATATGTGTTAAAATAAGCACAGAAGTTATCATAAAACAATATTAATGGCACTATAATCAAACAAAACATTGCAATGATTCAACAAAATTCTACTAGAAGATTATGAGGTACTTGATTTGAAAAGATGAACCAGAGCTCAGAAGAGGAAAGGGATTCAATTTATGGATGTATTATATTATATTTGAAAGTGAAAGGATACAAATATTTTAGGTTTCCTATCTTTGAAGGAAGTTTCATATGTATTTTTGTTGCTTCCACAATCTTTGCTGACAAGGGCTATTCTATTTTAATTTTTTTCAAATAGTGTTTTGTTTTGTTTTTTTCTCCTTTTAAAAAGTTTTCCTTAAATATGATTATGTTGAGCAGAAAAATCCAGCCGTGGAGCTTTATCCAGTGACAGTAATGATAGTGTTTGAGGACCTTTGCTCCCTTACGTATAGCTTATGGTGGGTAGAGTAATACAGTCTCTGCCTTGATGAGGTTCATGTGAAGCCATTCCGTTTCACTTTGGTCATAGACTCTTTCAGTATTAATTGCATACTCTTTAGCACTTTTGCAGAGCATATAGTTTTGAGATGTTTGACACACATTAAATATTTACTGATAAATTTGGAATTTTCTTTAAAACATTCTGCGTGCCTTGACAGATGGTTAGTTGTGTGGGATCTGGACGAAATAAGATTGACAATAGGTGATGGGTGCATGAAAATCCTTTCTGCCATTCTTTCTATTTTATTGTGTCCTAAAACTTTATTAATAAATTAATGACTTTTTAAAGTACCTTTATTTACAGAAACACTGAAAAGCTATTTATGTATTCACTGTCGTGATATAAAAGAGGATGCCATCATCTTACTAGGAAACATTTACATTTTTTTGAACAATACCAGTATTTCTTAAGTTACATTGTGTTTCTACCACATTCCTTATGTTTTGGTAACATAATCAAAAGTAAAAAAGCAGTTTCAAATCCATTTTTAATCAATGAGAATATTTCCATTAATAAGGATTTTATATGAGAGACATGAAGTCATAGTCTTTTTTGGTTTGGTGGAGGTGTCAGATATTCTGTCTACAGTGTCTATTATTAGAATGAATGTCAACACAGAGGGAAGGCTGTTCATGCTGTCACAGGGCGAATACTTAGACTACATCTGAACATTATTTTTCAGGAAGAATTGTTCAATGATTTGATCACTTGTCAGAAGTGTCTCACTGAAGGATCTTGCAAAGACTTCAGTTTTCTTTTCTTTTCCATCTGGAAAACAAAGAACAAAGACCCCATTCTTCAGTGTGGCATGTTGAAACTCATGCATTTTATAGAAATCCTTCTGAATATCAGGAACTATATTGAATTTGCTTTACTTTTTTACCACTTCCATCATTCTCATTACCAATTTTGTTATTGTTACTATCCATTTGTTCAAATTTGGGGGTGCTTAGAAGGAATTGTTATATAATTGTGTGCTGAGAAACTTTAAAAAGAGCTCTGTAACCAAGTTACATAGTAGACAACGCTGATGAATATGTTGTGGAGAATATTTTTACACGGATGGTACCCACAGTGGTATATCTACAGTTTCCCCTAAAGTCGCCTTCTGTCATTGAATGAGCCATACTATAGCTGAAAGTGAAACTTCAAAATATACTACCTCTGAAAAAGATGTCACAGTATGATAACTGCTCCCACCTCACAGGAATGTTGGGTAAACAAATGAGATAATCTATGTGAAAATCCCTTGAGCATTTCAGGAGTAAGGTACAAAAAGAGTCCAACATATTATTATATTGTTATAATTTGGAAGATGCATATGATTTTGTATGTCAATATATCTATATATATGATTAATTATAGAAAATGAAAGACAATTTATTTTCTATATTCTAAACCACTGCCATTCTATACTTCTCAAATTTTTCATATGAATAATGCACAAATACATTCTTGTGCTGGTTGTTTCATCTTTATACATGTTATTTTTTTATCTGATGGAGAAGAAGAAGCTATGTACAATTAATTAAACTTGAAAAATATAAGAGTATTTGGCAAGCAAGGATTGGAGATTCAGATCCAACTCCTTCCCTTTTAACTCATCATTACAAAGATCTAAGTATGTATGTTTTCTTAATAGGTAAATAATATTTGAATACAATTAGGTATACACTATTAGCCCAAACACTTGAAACTTTACATGCAGAATTAGACTTCTTTTGAATAAAAGAAATAAAGAGTTTATCTGAATCATAAGTAATTTTATAAAATATCACTTTTGGCCAATAGTTATACCTATAGCAAATTACACTACATTTACCAATTCAGAAATATAATGAAGATTTTTAAGAAGGCAAATTTTTACCTTAGGCCAAATAGTAAAAGATGAAACATTTTACTTCTTCATAACTCTGTACTCCCTGTAGGCTGCCTTTAAAAAATATTTTTTAACTTTTTGTAGAAATATCTCACTCCAATTTAGTTTCGTATTGTTATCATCTCCCTACACAAAATAACTTTAAAAGACATATATGAAACTTTCTCACACTGACATATAAATTATTAATAAAAGCTTTCTTAGGGAGATTTTCAAATTAAAAGGGATCAAAAACTTAAGCTTGTTTCCCTGGATCAGTGGTTAGCATTTCCTACTGTATGATTAAAATTTAATCACTACGTGGGGTGAAATAAATTGAAATAGGGACAAAAATTAGTACTTCTTGAGAGTATCATCTAGTCTCTTGAGAATTAATTCTTACAAAATGTTTCTGCATTTGCAGAATGCAAAGGTTTAGTGAGTTCCCATCAAAATGACTAGGGCACAAAACACAGCAAAACATATCTTGAAATGTCAAAATATATGTTTAGTGATGAGTTTATAAAAGCTTCCAGAGAGGGACAAAAACGTTTTTATTTTATTTTTTATTATTTACTTTATAAAGTATTTAGAATGGTGTTAGATTATTCAATAGCATCTAAGAAATTTGGAACAAATAATGCCTTAAAATTATTTCAAATTTCCATTTCCAGAAATCTAAGCAATTAAATAGATGGGAGAATTTTCCAACATATAAGGTAAAAAAAATTCCCTATAACCTTTCTTACTAAAATAGTATTTTGAGGCCTGTCAGGTATAGGACCCTAGTATTCTCACCAAGTTTAATGAGTGAAAAATTCAGGTAGGGGTAACTACAGAGCTCCCAGCTTCTTTCTCTGCTAACATTTTGCCTTGACTTTTATTCCCCAATCAGTAAGACTAGTCTATAGTGTTTACACTTGTATCTGTCTCTGTCTATATGTGGGAGGGGAAAAGCTTCCTACCTGCCTTTGTCCCATTGTCATTTAAAAGACAGGAAAAAAAAGTTACTTAGAGGGCTTTCCTTGTGGCGCAGTGGTTGAGCGTCCACCTGCCGATGTAGGGGACATGGGTTCGTGCCCCGGTCCGGGAAGATCCCACGTGCCGCGGAGCGGCTGGCCCAGTGGGCCATGGCCCCTGAGCCTGCGCGTCCGGAGCCTGTGCTCCGCAACAGTGAGAGGCCCGCGTACCGCAAAAAAAAAGAAAAAAAAATTTCTTTAGAACTAAATTGGAAATAAAATGTCCGCCATCCCTAGAGTCTTCCTCACCTGCCTTTCAGATGATTGCCCTGTGTTTAAATCCAAGGACTTCAGACTTTTAATATACATACTTTAGTGGAAAGAGTGACTTTTGCCAGGGGTGGGGAACAGTAGGGAAATTCATAATAAATCTGGATAATTATGAGAAGCAAATTTGCAAAGACATGATCTAGACTTCCATAGGAAAAAACAAAGGCAGTTCTTTAGATTAGAGCTATTGGGTTTTTAATGAGCCAGTAAAATCAACCTACAAACCAAACAAAACAAATAAAATCATTTCAAAACCTGATGCCAGGCCTTAGGCACAGGGAACAGGACAATTGCCCTATTTACTGTGTCAGAGGAAAGTGTCCTATTTGACCTAACTTGTTCAATTTATGAAGGTAAGGAAATATGACATTTTTTCCTTTCTTTCTTCTTTACAGATTGTATCTTCCATATTTTCTAGCAACAATAGAGCTTTCTTATTGTTGTGCAATCCATTGATATCCGTAGCTATTTTACACTAAGTTGGTTTGAAATACTATCATGTCATTACCTAACGCAATTAGCATTTTTATTTTGGCCATTTACTGATACAACCATTACCATTGCTTCATACCACTTCTGTATAATACAGGCACCTTCATGATTTTTAAAGTATAAAATCAACATTCAAATAGGATTCTCTTTATTTAAATAGACTTATTAGAAATTT
The DNA here is from genome assembly GCF_005190385.1 of Monodon monoceros. Lineage (NCBI taxonomy): Eukaryota > Metazoa > Chordata > Mammalia > Artiodactyla > Monodontidae > Monodon > Monodon monoceros. Next base: position 34,325,450 of record NW_021703785.1, read on the forward strand.
AAAGCAGATGAAGACGGTTTCAATGAAATGAATAAATAATTAAGGCAAATCTGTATACTTGTCAGGAATTCCATATTAAGAATCAGGTGAGGGGAGACAGTCTTCTGACAGAGCTGTCATTTTTTTTAGTTAAAGGTAATGTTAATTTTTTTTTTAATCTTGATGTTCTTTTCAAGTTTACTTGATCAAACCAAAAGCCAAAAAAAAAAGCTGCCAGATAACTTACACAGGTAATAATCAGAACCTTTAATCACACATAAAAAGAGCCATTCAATTCTATGTATTGCAAAAATCATCAGCTGGTCGGGAAGGCAGGTTTTTGTACTTCAAGCAGTTTTAATCATTGATCAGGTTATGAAGTAAAATAACAGATTGCATTTTACAAACTGGTCACTAGCAATGCCTCATCAGCAGACCTAGACAATAATCCCTGAGTGTTGTAGGACCACAGCCGTTAATAACCTGGCTTGTTAGTTGAAAGCTGGCAAAGTCTCAAGCATTTAAGAGGATTACTGCTATAAACCATATTAATTTTTTTTCCTAACATTCAATTCTATGGTGATGAAGAGCTTTTGTAATAGAAAGAGTGAAGTCAAACACACAGCAGAACCCCATGCAATTTCTTTTTGTTTAGTGACTGATTTTACAAGAGGAAAATAAAAGTCAGGCTTCATTGTACTAATTTGGAATATTAGTTTTTGGTGAAATAATTTTGAATTGCAAATCCTGCAAAATAAAATAAGACATTATTGCAGAGAAGCTTGCCTAAAAGGATTTATTTCTAATAAGACTTGTTCAAACAGACTTTTTAAAATATTAGCTTCTCTCTCACTTACTATAGAAAGAGTTAGGCAAAAAGCCCAATAAAATCAAAGCTTCCAACTTTTGACCTCAAAGAAATGTATCAATCTTGTGTCACAGGCAGCAGAGCATGAGTTAAGAGTATAGACACTGAGCCAGACTGCCTAAGCTTGAATTCTGGTTTTATCACCTTAAGCTACTTGCTAGGTCTTAAGTAAATTATATAGTCTCTCTGTGCCTCAGTTTCCTCACCTGGAAAGGAGATCATAGTAGCACCTAACTCTTAGGATTGTAATAATAAGTACATGATTTAATATTTGGGTAGTTCATTAAACTGTACCTGGCACATAAAAAAAGCTACATACAGTTTGTAAAAAATACTAATATAAATGGATGAATGTCAGAGATGTAATGAACTCAATAAGTTTTACTACATTTGGCCTTTGGTGGTAGAAGACAAAGTCTAAATTAGAAAATAGTTGTTCAGGCAAAAATACTAGAGCAGCTGGTGTTTATAGATATAGCTTAAGATAAATTTGAATCTGTATACCTCTGAAAATTTTGTACTTGAAATTATTTCCATATAGTCACAGGTATTTTAAGTTCATCAGTCAGAATTTTTGAGCATGTGCTTTCAGCAAATAGGAAAATTCTGAAGGAGAATATTATATATTGTTCTCAGTATTAAGGCTAAGCTGAACAGAACATTATTTTGTGAAGACTCAAGCTCATTAAGGGTCAGAATGCCAGAGGTTTTTTCATTTAAAGATGCTTAAGAAACACCACAGGACCTTGCTAAAAAGGCAACAACCTAGGCGATTCTAACTCAGGTGACATGTCACTGAGTCTGTGAATCTGCATTTTAACAAGAGTCGCAGCATATTTTGGAAGTTCTTTTGAGAATACAGTTTTGAGAAACAATTTACTGTCGAGTACTGCTGCTAGAGAACATGTTAGTTATTTTGCTAATTTTTTCATCAAGCCTACAAATAGCATGTAATTTAAACAAACCCATAGTATCTTTTTGTCTACTTTGCAAAGAGAAGATTGAGCAATGTTAGTTATTAAAGAAAAAAAAAGACAGGAAACACTGCTTGTAAAAGTTTTCTGGTAATTTATATTTTAACCACATTACTATTAAACTTCTTGGTGAAAAGAGAGCTAAGATATTAAGGGATTAAGTGTTTTACTAACTACATGCCTAGAGAAGACAATATAGTATTCTCAACCTAATGAAAGTCTTGGTTCACCTAAACCATGCTACCTAGTCATTTGTCATTAATACTGTTGCATTTGAATAAGATGATTATAATTGTGCCCCGAATAGTTATTGTTTGAATTATTAAATAAAATTAAGATCATGTTTATTTATTTGGAACTGGTATACTTTTATGCACAGTATTAAAAAGAGTTGAGGAAATGAAACTTGAAGTGTCTGGTTACCCTGCCACTCAATTGAATGAAATGAGTAAGGGGTCAGAAGGTAGACAATGAAACAGATAAAATGGAGCAAGTGATATTATACTATGTTTGTTATTCTTAAAAATTATTCAAGAGTATATATAGCTACATACTTGTTATTTATACTTATAGTTATTTTTAACAAAACATTTGTTTAGAAGAGAATCTAACTATTAATTAACCAATCCAGTTATTATCAATACTTGAAAGACTGATTTGGTGTATCTCACAAAGAGATACCCAAGAGAGGGGACCTGGACTCTACATCTTTTGCACCAACTTACTCAATGACATTACTGAATTTATATTGGCTCTTTGAAGATATATCCTCAATGATACAAAAAGAAAGCTAATTTGTAAGGTTGTCATACTTAATCATACTTAGTGTCCTAATTATTTGTGGCAGCTACCTTCAGTCAAAGGCATTTTGTCACGATAGAGACAAACAGCTTCTGTGGGCATGACCAGCCATGGTTCTTCATAGTTCAAATTCATAACATGCTCAATTTAATTAGTTTGACAGAATTTAAATAATACCTGTTGACACTTTTCAGTGTTTAACCTGTGGAATCTGATGCTATCTCCGGATAGATTGAGTCAGAAATTAGTTGATGCCAGAGAACTGCTTGGTGTGGGGAAACCACCTCTGCATGCTATAATTGGTGACCAGAACTTTAATAATAATACAATCTGATATACAATTTATAATTAAGAGCTTACAATTTTTAAGTAAGTTAACACCCTGAAATTTTCTTGATGTTGGCAGACTCTATAGCACCCACTCATTTTACTCTAGCTTATTTATTTAATTTACTTTTTTCAAGTAGTTGATGAATACATATATACTGTTAGGGTCTATCATTGTTATCCAGCCTATTTTTTAGGCAATTCTGATGACAAGTGTCTTACTAAATTTTGAGGCAACTAGTTCAATTATTTGTATATCTCTGTTAAAAATTTCTGCTTTGTGTTGACCAAGCTCTGTCACTTATACTAGTCCTACTTTTATAATGTAAATACATGCATATAGTATTTATAAAAATGCCCATCGACAGATGAATGGATAAAGAAGATGTGGTACATGTATACAATATAAAAAGGAATGAAATTGGGTCATTTGTAGAGACATGGATGGACCTAGAGACTGTCATACAGAGTGAAGTAAGTCAGAAAGAGAAAAACAAATATCATATATTAACGTATAGATGTGGAATCTAGAAAAATGGTACAGATGAATCGGTTTGCAAGGCAGAAATAGAGACACAGATGTAGAGAACAAACGTATGGACACCAAGGGGGGAAGGGAGAGGGTGATAGTGGGATGAATAGGGAGATTGGGATTGACATATATACACTAATATGTATAAAATAGATAACTAATAAGAATCTGCTGTATAAAAATAAATAAAATTAATTAAAAAAAATTTTGTTGTTCGAATTATGGTGATTTAAAGAGCATAATTCTTAACGTTAAAAAAAAAGGTAGTGTAGACTGGCTACAAACTTCAGAAAGTGCTTGCCTACAGTATGTTACATGTTTTCCAAAATTGGAATAATTATTAATATATTTCAATATTTTAAAATTATGCTGCCTATTTGCATAGTAGTTTAACTTTTTCAGATAATATTGTTTACCTTCTTTCTCTGTTTTGTCCTCCAATGTGCTGGTATTTTAATAAAGTATTTTTTTCTGTATAATTATTTCAACTATACCCTGCCAATAGATACTTATTTCTGGCAATGTAAGGTAGTAGTAGAAAGAGTCTGAACTTTGAAATAAGAAAAGTGAGATGAAAACTTTGATTCTGTCACTTATGAACTATGTGACTAGAGCAAGTTAATTAATTCCATGAAACATTATTTCTTCGCTTGTAAGTTATGGGTAATATCCAACTCAAAGCAACATTGCTTTGTGTATTTGTTCATAACATATACAGTGATATGTTATATACAGTTATCTCAAACAATCAGTGTTCTTATATAGGTGTCATCCATTTATTGCATGGGGAATTCTGAAATCAAAATTCTATTATTTATTTACATTTCAGAGAGTCTGGGATTTACTGTATCTTACATTAGTTGCATCATTTAAAATTTCTTACATTAATTTGTTAAGTATCTTAGAAATTATGACACTTTCCACCTTCCCAGAAGTCCCAGTCACTTTATTTAATCACTTTGATGGATATTGCTTCAATAATAAGAACTGTATGTATAATTGTTGAGACAAGGGGTGTGTGTGTGTGTGTGTGTGCATTTGTATTTATTTATCTGAAATGGAAGAACCTAATCAAAAGTATATTTTCAAATTTCTTAACAATTTAGTGTCCTACACTTTTTTTTTAGTGTCCTACACTTTGAGAGTCATTTATAAATATTTGTTGACAGCGATGACCAGGTATCTTTCCAATGTCCTCATTTTCAAAAACTATTTGACATTGCGTATATTCAGAAATATGTAACACTTTTTAAACATTCTCATAATTCTTTTACATTTTTTTCATTGTTACAAAATGTTTTATAATGTTACATAAAAATAAGCAATCTCACTGCTTTTTCTTTAACTTATTACTAATACTAACAATATTTATATCATGTATATTAATCTTTATTAATATTGATTCATGAATGTACTTTTCTCTTTCAACATCCAAAATCAAATCTATCACAGTATATTGATAAATATTCCATACATGCACATTGCAAATACAGTTGAAATTCTTTTTCTCCAGAATCTAATTTCAGAAATTATTGAAAACTCTATTTAAAACAATATTAAATTCGACTGAAATCATAAGGGATAACAGTTAGTATTGGTAGGTATAGATTTATAATGTAACTTTTCACTTCTTATTTGGAGGTCAAATCTGATTCTATCAACTGAATATGATTATTGTACAGATACATTTTATCTAAAATTATAATTCTTTACTGATTTAAGTGCAGTTATATGTGTTTTCCTTTTTTCCAGAGAATCTGGCACATAAGACAGATTTAACTCTGTGTCAATAAAAATGTTTCTATGTAAATCAATCCATAAAAAAAATTCTATAAGCTAAATATCATTACAGATTAATAAGCAGTAGTTAAAAGTCAGATTACCTTGGACTTACAAGTCTGGAAAATAATTAAGCAATATATAGAAACATTCTGTTGAGGAATTCTAAGACTCAGTTCAGTCTATGCATTAATAATGACATCTTTACTACTAGTTAAATACAGGGAAACTAAATTCTCAGCCATCTGCTGTTTTGGATCTGTTTTCTAAGAATTGCTGACATGATAGCTAACAGATTTAGAAAATATATTCAGCTTGTAGTGACCTAGTGTGTGACAGTATTGATATATCCCACTATGAAGTGGCTTTAAGAAAAAATCAGGATATTGTAATGTACAACAAATTACATCTGTGAGAAAAATTACTGAAATAATATTGCTTCAGATAGGTTTTTCATTATTTTTAAAATATATTTTCTCCAAACACAGATAAAGTAAATCCAAAGGTACTGTTAAAGAATAGTTTTTGATGTTTTTTTTGAAGTGTGAAGAGTTACAGTTGTTGTCTTATAGTTAATAGAGATCTAGATTTCTATAGTCCTACATTCTACAGGATGTGGTAGGTTTCATTCTACTTATCTCTTCCAGAGTAAATTTCAGTTAAAAGGCTTGCGTCAATGTCTAGACCTATCGTCCATGAAAAATATTAAGAGGACGGTTTCTGGCTAAGTTTCACATGATTGATATTATGAAACAAAATCAGTCCTCTTTATTAAGTTAAATTAAATGTCCAACCATTAGTTATCTAAAGAAGATAATAAAATATGCTAATTCATAAGTGACAGTATTTTTGCTCAGTTAAATTGAATTAGGGAAAAAGATTAATACACACTTTGAATTAACCTGGCATCAAAGTAACTGACATATAACTGACATATATATATACAATATATATCTCAATATAGACATGTAGATATATCGTTGTATATATCTATCTACATAGACATATATAGTTGTAAATGTATATAAATGTATAGGTAGATAGAGATTTAGATAGATCCCTACCATTCATATTTCTATATTTTCTGTTTAACAGTTAGAAGGCCTGACATAATTGAGCTCAATGAATATTTGGTGAATGAATTAGCAGCATTAGAAAGATTAATATCCATATATTTTGACTCATAACTAGTTCTCTTTATCCCACTTTATTAAACTCTTATTGCTGTGTAAAATGATAGAATTTGTTTGCTGGTAGAAATGTATATATCTTTGCTTAAGCCTCTGAGGGCACTCTGTTGGTCAAGGGAGACAGAAAACATTCTTCTTACTACTTTTTTTTTTTAATCTTTATTGGAGTATAATTGTTTAAAATAGTGTGCTAGTTTCTGCTATAACAAAGTGTATAAACTATACATATACATATATCCCCATTTCTCCTCCCTCTTGCATCTCCCTCCTATCCTCCCTATCCCACCACTCTAGGTGGTCACAAAGCACTGAGTTGATCTCCCTGTACTATGCAGCTGCTTCCCACTAGCTATCTATTTTACATTTGTCCATGCCACTCTCTCACTTCATCCCAGCTTACCCCTCCCCCTCCCTGTGTCCTCAAGTCCATTCTCTACGTCTGTGTCTTTATTCCTGTCCTGCCACTAGGTTCTTCATAACCTTTTTTTTTTTTTTTTAGATTCCATATATATGTGTTAGCATATGGTATACGTTTTTCTCTTTCTGACTTACTTCACTCTGTATGACAGACTCTATGCCCATCCACCTCACTACAAATAACTCAATTTCATTTCTTTTTATGGCTGAGTAATATTCCATTGTATATATGTGCCACGTCTTCTTTAACCATTCATCTGTTGATAGACACTTAGGTTTCTTCCATGTCCTGGCTAATGTAAATAGAGCTGCAATGACCCCAAATAGCCAAAGCAATCTTGAGAAAGAAAAACGGAACTGGAAGAATCAGGCTCCCTGACTTCAGGCTATACTACAAAGCTACAGTAATCAAGACAGTATGGTACTGGCACTACTTCTATTTGAAAAGAATATTAAGTAGAAATTAGAAGACATAGTCTTGGCTCTGCCACTAAAAGCCATTACTTATTCTTCTTGGAATTAAGATTATTCCTTTGTGCCTCTGTATCTATGCCTATGAAATAGAGATAATCTTAGCAGCAACTAAGTAGAAATCTTATAAATATCAGATAGCATGTACAATGGGCCTTTCACAAAGTAAATGCTCACTGAATATTATCTCTTAACAGTATCTGCATTTAGAGATAAGAAAATTGAGACCTACAGACATAGAATACTGTTTTATATTCATTCATTTACTTTGAAAGTTTTATACACCTTTATCATAGTCATCATCTCATTCTGTCATTACAATCCTCTCTCTGGCGTCCTCTACATCCACTAGCTTCAGCTCACATATCAGTGGTCCCAGATTTTTAGACTTAGGAGAGCAGAATGGGAGTTCTCACAGCTGCTGCCTCCATATTTGTCTGTTCCTACCACCTCATAATCAGTAATATGTTTTACAGCTCTGCAACATTACAGCTTAAAAAGAAGACATGTGTTTTGCTCACATGTTATTTTTAATAGTTAGTAAATATATAAGTTTTGACCTAGAAGAAGCAAATGTGTATATTTAATAAAACAGTCAAATTTGCCTTTCCTATATGTAAATTTGTAGGCTGATCACTTACTATACACATAAAATTCAAATACCATTGGAGAATAAAAAAATCAGTTAAAATTCTGTGTCAGAGACATATCTATAGTCAAATTAATTATATGGAAGACATTTAACAATTAATCTGAATAATGTAACATATTTATTTATGAATAAGAATATTCTTTCTGAAATACATTGTGTCATCTTCTGAAAAATTCATCAAAATTATGGATCCAATCCAGTTTCCCTAAGAAAGTGTATGCTTATTGCTCATTTTTGAATATCACTGTCTTAAAAATCTAATAAAAAGAGACTCCTGATCAAGACTGAGTAACAGAGACCAAATTTACCCTACTACTTACACAAGTAAAAAATTTTGATAAAATATATAACACTGTGCTCTTCAGACATGGGGAAACTGATAGTGTGAAACAATGATCTCTGAGAGAAGAGAAGCAAACAATGTGAGCCCCAACTTATTTCCTGGAGAAATTTTTAAACCACAATTAAGGAATGGAAAACAAGTGGAGCATAATGATCTCCCTGAGTACAGAAATTACAGCTGGGAGACCTTAAGGACAAGGAGGATACAGTTCATAAGAAAAAATAACACAGAGGAGAGAGCTGTATAGAGAGAAAGCTATAGAGTCCCTCTTGAGCCTTCAGCTAAATACTTTTATAACATTGGAGTAAGAAAACAATGTAAGGGGGGAAAAAACCACATGAATGGAACTGAGGAACAATCACTGAAGCTCACATGTGGTCAGTAATGAACTATGTTCCCCATCAGCCATGTTTTAAAACCTTGATTATTTGGGGATATCAAGTAGAATACTCCTAAGGGCATTACTTTATTTAGATGGATGGTGGCTCTATTGATATTTTAGGCCTGATAATTCTTCATTGTGGGGCTGCCTTGTGCTTTGTAGAATTTTTAGCAGCATCTCTGCCCTCTATCCACAAGATTCCAGTAGTAAGCAGCCTCCATCAGCTATGACAACCAAAAATGTTTCTAGAAATTGACTGAGGTACCTGAGGGGCAAAAGTATCTTTAGCTGAGAACCATTGCTCTAAATATTAGACTCTTTCCCCAAAACTAAACTGCATCCAAGAACATAGCTCAGGAATATTTATAGCAGTATAAAAATGTTTAGCATCTCATCAAGGTAAAATTCATTATGCCTGTGATCCATGTAAAAATTACCAGGCATGCAAAGAGCAGAAAAATACAATTCATAATAGGAAGAAAAATCAATTGAAAGAGGCACAAAAAAGAAACAGATTATAGAAATAATAGACTCAGGCATAAAATGATTGTTATATATATGTTCCATACACTCAAGAAGACAGATCAAAGATTAAACATGGACTTCTCTGGTGGCATGGTGGTTGAGAGTCCACCTGCCGATGCAGGGGACGCGGGTTCGTGCCCTGGTCTGGGAGGATCCCACATGTCGCGGAGTGGCTGGGCCCGTGAGCCATGGCCGCTGAGCCTGTGCGTCCGGAGCCTGTGCTCTGCAATAAGAGAGGCCACAACAGTGAGAGGCCCACGTACTGAAAAAAAAAAAGATTAAACATGTAAAGAAGAGGACATAGAAGATATTAAAAAAATATAAATTTAATCTGTACCATAGCTGAAATAAAATATACATTGTGTGTTATTAACAGAATATTACCTACTGCAAAATAAAAATTACTGAACTTGAAGAAATAACAATAGAAACATTCCAAAATTAAACACTGAGATGAAAATACTGAAAAAAATTGAAAGACCATCAGTAAACTGTGGGCCGTTTTCAAGGAGTGTAATATACATGTAATTAGAATTCAGGAGGATTGAAGGAGCAGCAAAAATATTTGAAAGATAAGGGCTGAAATGTTTTCATATTTGTTAAGAACAGTAAACTTGTTGATAAAATAAGCTCAATAAACTCCAAGTATAACAAATGTAATGAGAACTACACCAAAGATTAAAATCAAATATAAATAAAATGTTACAAAAATCAGAGAGAAGAAATTATGTACAGATGAGTGAAGATAAAAATGACAGCAGATTTCTTATACTAAAAGTGCAAGGTAGAAGATAATGGAGCAATATCTTTAAAGTGCTCAATGAAAAAAAGACAAAAACAACAATAAAAAATCTCATGCAACATAGAATTCTATACTCAGAAAATATATGTTTCAAAAACAAAAGTGAATTGAAGACTTTCTTCAGACATAGAAAAGCTGAATGAATTAATCTTCAAACTATCTGAATTATAGTTTTAATAATTTATTTCTTGTAGAAGGGAATCATATTTGATAGAAATTTTAACTACACAAAGGAATGAAGAGCATTGGAAGATAAATATAAAAGACTCTTTGTTTATTTTAAGTTAACTGTTTAAAAAAAATAATAACAATACAGATTGAGATTTATACTATTTGAAATGAAATGTTGACAAATATAGCATAAATGCATGGAAGGTGGAAATGCAACTATTATTGTAAGGCTGTTATTCTATATGTAAAGTGATATAAACTTATTTGTGATAATTCAAAGATGTATGCTATAAATCCTAAAGTAGTAATTAAAAATAGGCAAAGAATTACAGTTAAAAATCCAAAAAAGTTGGGCTTCCCTGGTGGCGCAGTGGTTGAGAGTCCACCTGCCAATGCAGGGGACACGGGTTTGTGCCCCAGTCCGAGAAGATCCCACATGCCATGGAGTGGCTGGGCCTGTGAGCCATGGCTGCTGAGCCTGCGTGTCCGGAGCCTGTGCTCCACAATGGGAGAAGCCACAACAGTGAGAGGCCCGCGTACCACAAAAAAAAAAAAAAAAATCCA
>NW_021703785.1:34336326-34413914 GCF_005190385.1 Monodon monoceros
CCATGGCTGCTGAGCCTGCGTGTCCGGAGCCTGTGCTCCACAATGGGAGAAGCCACAACAGTGAGAGGCCCGCGTACCACAAAAAAAAAAAAAAAAAAATCCAATAAAGTTGATAAAATGGAATTTATTAAATTATAAAATTAATCCAAAAAAGGCATAAACAGTGGAAATAGAGAGTTAAGTTATGTGTCAAATAAGAAACATGTAGTGATATGGTAGATGTAAAGCCAATTATGTAAATAATAACATTAAATATAAGTGGTATAAGTACTATAATTAAAAGACACATCAGTAGATCAGATGAAACTGTAAGAACAAAATATATATTGCTTTTGAGAAACCCTCTTTAGTTGTAAAGATAAATAGTTTAAAAGTAACAGGATAGGGAAAAAATACACCATGCTAACCCACACATGCAAACAGACACATCTGGGGTGATTGTATCAATATCAGATGAAGAGTTGTCAGAGTAGAGCATATTACTATGGGTAGGGTGTCATTTCAATTGATAAATGTATCAATTCATCAAGAGAACTAATAATTCTAAAAGACATTGTTTCTAATACCCAAAATTCAAAAAACAGTATTCTACATAACACAAAACTTTTAGGACTTTAAAGAGAAACACATAAACCACAATTATAGTTAGAGATCTAAACATCACTACTTCAATAATTGATAGAACAAGTAGAGAACAATTCAGTAAGGATAGAAAATGTATCTTCATACATACGGTATGATTCCATTTGTATACAATTCTAAAGAATGCTAGAAAATGAAAACTTTATAGTAATAAATAGCAGTTGTGTTTGTGTGAAGACCGAGAAAGGTTTGAGGACTGTGAAATCTTTAGATTATGGTAAACATTTTGGTGTGATCTCTGATTTCATAATCTTGATTGTGGTGTTGGTGCCATGAGTATATACAGATTTGCATACATAGATGTTTCATGGTTGTATATATATGTGAAAAATTATCAAAGTGCTCAGTATAAATGTGTATAATTTACTGTAACCCAATCTGTCTTTACAAATCATACAGAATTTCAAAGATGTACATATATTATTAATGTTTCTAATACAACTATTTTAATATAATAATATTATTACTAAGTATTATAAATATTGTTGTAAATATTATATAAATATCAATGTGACTTTTTTGATACAAGTATTTTTCATACTACTTAGGTTATTTTGGAAAATATAATACAAACAAACCCTCTATAACATTTAAAAATTATATTGGCATTTTTATATACTAACAATGAACTATTGGAAAGGGAAATTAAGGAAACAATCCCATCTATTGTCACATCAAAAAGAATAAAATACCTAGGAATAAACCTACCTAAGGAGGTAAAAGACCCATACTTAAAAAACCATAAGACACTGGTGAAAGAAATTGAAGACAACAGAAACAGATGGAAAGATATACTGTTTTCTTGGATTGGGAGAATTAATATTGTTAAAATGAGCATACTACCCAAGGCAATCTATAGATTCAATGCAATCCCTATCAACATACCAATGACATTTTTTCACAAAACAAGAACAAATCATTTTAAAATTTGTGCAGAAACACAAAAGACCCGTAATTGCCAAAATGACCTTGAGAAAGAAGAATGGAGCTGGAGGAATCATGCTCCCTGACTTCAGACTGTATTACAAAGCTATAGGACTCAAAACAGTATGGTACTGGCACAAAAACAAACAAACAGATCAATGGAAAAGAATAGAGAGCCCAGAAATAAACCCATGCACTTATGGTCAACTAGTCTATGACAAAGGAGGCAAGAATATATGAGAAGAGGCAGCGCTGGGAAAACTGAACAGCTACAGGTAAAAGAATGAAATTAGAACATTTTCTAACACCATATAGAAAAATAAACTCAAAATGGATTAAAGACCTAAATGTAAGATCAGATACTATAAAACTCCTAGAGGAAAACATAGGCAGAACACACTTTGACATAAATTGCAGCAACAGTTTTTTGGATCTTTCTCCTAGAGTAATGGAAATGAAAGCAAAACTAAACAAATGGGACTTAATTAAACTTAAAAGCTTTTGCACAGCAAAGGAAATCTTCGAACAAAAAAAAAGACAACCTACTGAATGGGAGAAAATATTTGCAAATCACAAGGCCGATAAGGGGTTAATATCCAAAATATACATATATAGTTCATACAACTCAACATCCAAAAAACAAACAACCTGATTAAAAAATGGGCAGAAGAACTGAATAGACATTTTTCCAAAGAGAAATTGCAGATGGCCAACAGGCACATGAAAAGATGCTCAACATTACTAAACATCAGGGAAATGCAAATCAAAACCACAATGAGTTATCACAATGAAAAGTCAAAATGGCTATCATCAAAAAGAACACAGATAACAAATGTTGGAGACAATGTGGAGAAAAGGAAACCCTCATACACTGTTGGTGGGAATGTAAATTGGTGCAGTCTCTGTGGAAAACAGTATGGAGGTTTCTCAAAAAACTAAAAATAGAATTAACCATTTGAACCAGCCATTCCACCCCTGAGGATATATCTGAAAAACACAAAAACACTAATTTGAAGAGATACATGCACCCCAGTGTTCATGGCAGCATTATTTACAATTGTCAAGACATGGAAACAATCTAAGAGTCCATCAACAAATGAATGGATAAAGAAGTGGTATATGTATGTATATATATATATATACACACACACACATATATATACTATATATATATATATACAATGGACTACTACTCAGCTGTAAAAAAGAACAAAATGTTGCCATTTGCAACAACATAGATGGATTGGAGGACATTATGCTAAGTGAAATAAGTCAAACATAGAAAGACAAATACTATATAATATCACTTATATGTGGAATCTAAAGAATACAAAAAACTAGTGAATAAAAACAAGAAGCAGACACCCAGATACAGAGAACAAACCATTGGTTACCAGTTGGGAGAGGGAAGGGAGGGGGGGCAATTTAGAGTAAGGGATTAAGTTGTGTAAATTATTAGTTATAAAATAAACTGTAAAGATATATTGTACAACACATGGAATATAACAAATATTTTATAATAACTCTAAATGGAGTATAACCCTTGAAAATTGTGAAGCACTATACTGTACACCTATAATTTATTTAATATTATCAATCAACTATATTTCAATAAAAAATTTATTTGTACTGGAATCATAATTATAATTTTGTATATGAAAAAATGAAGATCATTGTCAGTAATATATTATGTAATCAAATGAATTTTGCTTTAAAAAAGAAACATAAATTATTCATCCTAATCAGAATAGTTGTAAATGTTCATTAATTCTGAAGGTTTTTGTTGTTGTTTAATTTTTTTTTAATATCATGTATCAGTAGAATATTTCATGGTTTCTTTCTTGAGTGGCTTTCCTAGAAATAATTTTCCAAACTCTCACCTCATTAAGTAATACTTATTATCAGTTATTTTCTTCAGTTTTCACTTCCTGCTCTAGGCCAACTTCTAGCAACACCAAAATCTACCAGATAGTATCATAACAGTTGCTGGCTGCCATAGACTGCTTTGACTTTTCTCACATTTCTTACATTGGTTTACTCAAATGTGGATAATAATTATATTACTGTACAAATAATTTTGCTGAATAAATAAGATGGTAATAATTAAATGATTAATAAAATGCTTAAATATGTTCCTTGAATATAATAAGTGCTGTATGTGTTTGCTATTATTATTTAAAAGTATATTTGTAATGGAGAATTTAAAAAGGAACTGAAAGAAAAAATTTGAACAAAGAAAATGTAGATTTAAAAAAGAATTGGAGACCTGGCAAAACCTTTCCGTGGAACTTCGGAACTTTCAGAAAATCTTTACCGTCTAAGTCATCTAATCAGTCTAAACACATAGACTCAATATGTTCACAAATTTCTTTTATGTTTTTCTAGTTACACTGTTTGAATTTTCATATAATTCACTCAGTAAAGCTGGCAAAAAAAGTAGAAATAGCACAAGTCATCCTAAGTACTTTGAAGTAAAACCCATTAGTAGATCAATGCATCTACTTTAAATAACACAAAGTAGCTCAGTGAAATGGCTTGTGAATTTAGAGACTGAAATTCTAACTTTGGGGTTCACTCAACAAGTTATACATTTTTTTCAATCTTTTTTCCAAAGTTAACTTTGGTAGAAAGTGCACATGTGATCATGTTTTCAAGAGTAAATACATGTTGTTTATTTTTTTGAGACATTTATTGAATGGACAAGAAGGGAAAAGATGAACTATTCTCCAAAATTCATAGCCTGACCTTAGTGAAAATGCTGAAAAGTGATATAAAGAATTCTACATTTTTTTCTGGTTTAATATTTCCTTCAGTGCTTATGCTTCTTTGACTTCAAGTAGATTTCATTTTAAAGAAAAAGGTTCATAATTTTCAATTTCATCAGTGGCCTAATTTGATGAGAGAAGATGTACCAGTCTTCCATAGTATTTCAGAAAAATATCTTTGTTACCTGAGATTTTGCTGGCAAGTGAGAATAAGTGTGTATTATTCTATGAAGAACACTGATCATTAGCTAACTGTAATTAATAGTCACAATCAGATACAGCAAAGAGATATTGACTTTATGGACTATTAAATCTGTTTCCCTTTGTTTTCAAGTTAGCACAATGTATCTAAGCTGTGTTATGAATGGTTTTTTTGTGGTAATGGTATTTGTCCTATTCCATGTAAAGAGCTTCAATGCATTTATTTGAAAAGGGGGCAGGTAGGATAGTGTTTAGGAGCTTAGATTCTACAAACTACAGCAAAGATATGACTAGAGCCTGGTTTCTAACAGATGTATGAACTTGAATACAATCATTTAACTTCCTTAAGCCTATTTCCACTTCTGTAAAATTAAAATAATGTCTACTCCTCAGAGTTATTATAAGAATTGAATAATATGTTGTCTTGGCTTAGACTCTACCAGAAGAACAATCTGAAACAAGCGTTCTAACACAATAAGTTTATTTGGGTATAATTGCAGGAAACTCTGGTACAAACAACAAGGGGATAAATGAAATGAGATAGAGAGGGAAAGGTAGCCAATTAAGTTTACATTATATAGAAAATAATACTGAGGGTGGGTGGAGCTTAATAACGCTGTCCCGAACAGGAATATTCTGAATTATTCCATCTGAAGAGTGAGGAGCTGGGATGTTATCTGAGGCATGCTATAGTGTGTGGGTAGGTGTGTGGAGGAGGGAGGGATGTTAATTCTCAGAAAATTTCTTTCCAAGTGGGCTCTGGCCCCAGAAAAGGTTCAAGGCAAAGAGGAGATGCAGATGAAGTCTGGTTGGCGTTATCTCAGGCAGGGCAGGGTATCACTGAAAGCACCTGCTTTTATTGTATTGTACAATGTTTCACAGGACATACAGAAGTAATAAATAAATAAATGGTAGCTTTTAGTATGGTTTCACAGATTCCTTGCTATCCTCTGGGAAATGGAGGTAACAATAGGATTTCCCTCAGAGATCCTCTGTGAGATTTCAATGACAGAGTACATGTAGTATCTGACACAGTTATAGGCTAGTAAAGTATGCTATACATATGTTATCACTTTATCACTATCAATCTATGAATTTAAAACTTTAGTCCTACACATAGCATGCCCTTAAACAATTTAACCTAATTAAACAGAAAAAATTTAATGTATTCATATATTAGCATGAATACCAGAATTTTAAAGATTAAACGGCAGTGTTTTTTCACTATAACTCTTGAACAGTATTATTATGTTAACCAAGATTTTTGGATTTGACACTGAACATACAGCAACGGAAAAAAAAATCACAAAGCTTTTTCAGCAAGAATTATACTGTCTAAAATTCCCCTGTAGGTGCTACCATTTCCAACACTCTCCAACAACTTTCAACTGCAAAGTTATTGAAGAAAATTCCTGAATATATTGGTACACATTATTTATTTTAATTAAAAAATTCAAATTATCTTCCATACTATGTAATCTTTTATACATATTTGAACTAAGTTTCTTTTAAACTCTTTATGGTTTTTAGAAATATAATAATTGAATGCATGGTTGGTAATTTTGATCTTTTGGTATTTTATATTAAATATTTTATAGACTTTTTCCCTGAAACAAAATCAAATTGAAATGTTTTTTCTCAGAGTTTAATGATATCAAATTAAATTCTTAATTTTATATCCATAAAACCATAGACCTGGGAAGAACCTTGAGAATTGTCTAGTATAGAGACAACATTGCACAGATGAGGAAATGAAGGTCCAGAGGGGGAGCATGCCTTAGCCAAGGTTATATGGCTCATTGGCTTACTGTACCTCACTAAGTTGCACTTGCTGAGCCTTTCTTTTTTAAAACCATAATTACATATTCATTTCCTTCACCTTGGAAGAATTACTTAATATTTCAAAACTTAGTTTTCTTACCTATTATGTGATAATAATCTCATTAACATGTTTTGTTACATACACGTACAGTTACTATGTGCCAGGCATTCTTCAAAATGCTTTACATGGAAGTGTATTTCAAGAGTAAGTGCTTTGCAAGTATTTACAAGTATTTGATGCTTGTGCCAACACGATGAAGTATTAACTATCATCGTCATCATGTAAAGGATGTGATGACAAGGCCCAGAGACATTTTGTGACTTAGCCCAAAGTCACACAGTAGATCACAGAGCTAGGCTTGAAACCCAGGCATAATGTATATAAAACCAACAGAACCCAGTGTGATCTTTAATATTAAAGCATGGAAAAAAATCAAGATATCTAAGATACAACTTCTTATGTATGAATATTGGTTCCATTTTTATTAGCTGTGAGACTCTAGTAAAGTCACACATTTTTAGATTTTCAGATTTTTAATTTAAATATGGAGAGCAATAGTTATCCACTTAATAAAATTATTAAAGGAAATATAAATACATTAATACACATTATATTGCTATATGTATTATAGCAATACATAATATAATATATTAATGTACCACATTATATTAGGCTGGCCAAAAAGTTCGTTTGGGTTTTTCTGTAAGAAGTTACAGAAAAACCCAAACGAACTTTTTGGCCCGCCCAATATTAATATATTACCTTATATTAAATTAGCATCCATGAAAGTTCTTTATAAACTTTGAAGACTCAGGTAATGGTTCACTGTGAGGAGAAATTGTACAGTGCATGATATCTGATCAGTACTAAATGAATGAATGGTGAATCCAAACACAACTTGGAGTTTTAACAGTTAAAAAAAAAGTTCCTTCATAAAATCAAGAAGCTATAGAAAATGTGAACAAAAATAATGGAAAGATAATAGGAAAAAAGTAGACATCTATTGTGGGGGCCATGGAAGTAAGCCTCTCAGACCACTTTCAAGAAAAAGAAATTGCTGGGCTTCCCTGGTGACGCAGTGGTTGAGAGTCTGCCTGCTGATGCAGGGGACGCGGGTTCGTGCCCCGGTCCGCGTCCGCAAAGATACCACATGCCGCGGAGCGGCTGGGCCCATGAACCATGGCAGCTGAGCCTGCGCGTCCGGAGCCTGTGCTCCGCAACGGGAGAGGCCACAACAGTGAGAGACCCACGTACCGCAAAAAAAAAAAAAAAAAAAAAAAAGTTGCATCAGAGACCCTATGGCCTGCAAAGCATGAAATATTTACTTTCAGGCCCCTTTACGTTAAAAGTTTACTGACTCCTCCTGTAAAGACACAGAGACTGAGGTTATGAAAATTAGCAACTTTACAAACACACAACCAAACAGAATACAATGAAATCAGCTGAAATTTCTATGAACAAGAGTAAATTGTTAAAGTTAGCGTATAAAAAGAGATGAACACTAGCTGAGTTTTGACAGGAAGAATTCGGATGGTTCACAACAGCAAACAATGTAACCTAATTACAATACTGCTTCTTTGGTAACTCTAATTCATAAGGACTTTGCATTTAAATCACTGGTAAACTCCACCAGTTTAACAAAACCTGAGATACTACTTAAGGTCTAAAACTTCAAGCCCTTTTGTTTTCCCCCAAAGAAAGGTGACCTAAAATATTATTATGCTGGGATTTTAGAGAAAAGCCAAATGAAGAATTTGAGTAATTATGTGGAAGATTTTGGCAAAAGCCACACATTTGCCTCAATTACAAGCAATTTTCAAAATCACTTTGCATGGCATAATTTGGTAATTTCTGATATTAGAAGAGGAAAAGAAATTTCTGGAAACAATGTCATGCTTTAAACTTGAGGGATCTGTAGTATAATGACTGAGGTAAATCTTGGTCTTTAATGAATATTAGTATTTTTAATGTGCCGTAATTAGGGATAAGAAGGTATCAAGTAGTAATGGTATCAAAATTGTAAATTATTTTATCCCTTTTCAATTTTTTCTGTTTTATTTTTATTTGACATCTGATTGTTAGTTAACTGGATCTTGTCTATCTCCAGCCAGAAACAAAGCAGCAAATACTGAGACAAGAACAAGGCCTTCTCTTCTGCCTTTGTTTTTTACCTTTGCAGTACAGATACAGAAAAAAGAGGCTTGTCTTGAAAAACTCCCTGGAAGCAATCCTAGAAACCATATATCTCTATACAGTTTAGGTTTTCATCACAGTTTTAAGTTAATAAGTTAGGTTAACTCAAATGCTTTAATCTAGACTGTAACATTGAGGAATGCACATTAGACATTTCTGTTTTAATTTCTACAGAGCTTGATATAAAAAAAAGGTTCTTTTCTTTTCTTTTACATTTGTTGAAGAGTATTGAGGACCTTAATGCATCATATTGAGAGAGTAATAAAAATAGCAAATTGCATTTCAGGCCTTGTGCCAACATCATTAAACTCGCAGTCATACCCAAAACAATAATGAGGGCAAAACAAAAGCTGTAACTCTCCTCCAGCTCAACTAGGATCTCAGTTGAACTGTAGTCAGTAACCCCTGACTTGGGTTTCTTTTACATTGAACCACTGAACAACAATTCTAGGATATTCTGACTTCAGTTTTACAAACAGTCTGCCCTTCTTTCTTCCCAGATTTTTTTTTTAAAGAAAAATTTCATTGACACCTGTTCTGTGAGTTAGCCACTTAAATGCTTACAGTTACAAAATGATCGAGGGTCCCTCTCCCCTACCCAGCTACCCTGCACTTCAGATTTACATGTGAAGAATTTAAATGTGCCAGAATTAATACCCCTTTGAGTTAAATCAGTGACCCCAAAATACCCATTCCACAATTTTAATACTGCATTTGTCCATTGCAAATTGAGCGATAGAAAGGGCTGTTTGACCCACTCT
This sequence comes from Monodon monoceros, assembly GCF_005190385.1. Lineage (NCBI taxonomy): Eukaryota > Metazoa > Chordata > Mammalia > Artiodactyla > Monodontidae > Monodon > Monodon monoceros. Next base: position 34,345,635 of record NW_021703785.1, read on the forward strand.
ACCAAAATACAACCCCGTAAGTTATCAGACTAAATTATAAAGGAACTCTAATTTAAGTGGTTCACTTCATTTGAAATCAATCAGAAAAGGATAAGATTTTGTGTCTGCATTTAGAGATTACTAAAACTGTTATTCCAGGTGGCACAAAATAACAGTTAAAAGACAAAATTAAAATTTGAATTTTCAAGGAAGTAAGATGCTTTAAAAACATTTTGGTATTTAAAAATATGTAGATATACATTATAGTGTTATACCCCTTAATTTAAACCCATTATATATCATCTACTATGTCAGCATTCATTTAGAAATAAGAAAAAAATTAAATGTTTCTTTTTTTCTCCTTTTATTTTCATTCCTTTAGAAAGGAAGCATTCTACTTCTTAACTCCAGAATCATTTTTTAAAAAAATAAGTACCACTGAAGATATTGGTAAAAGAGCAAACCAGGGAAATCATGCCATATATACTCAGGACAAAATTTTTATCTGTTACTTTTCTGAAAATTCTTTGTAATAGAGAGTGCTTGAGTATAACTGTTCAACATTATACTACGCCATCTTCAATTGCTTTATACAATATCTCAGGAAATGGTCCAGCAGGTTTGCAGTAGCTAAAATGAGATTCATCTCCAATATCGATTCACTTATCCCATGATAACATTCGCATCTTGAAAGTCTTCAGATGCTTTGAAATCCTTATTTTTGTTCAGTTGACTGTGAACTTAGCTTCTTGTTCTTTCAAAATTGCAATATGTGGGCAAGATTTCACTAAATTTCTTCATGAACCATTTAAACCAACCTACATTTAAGGATTTCTGGAACTACAAACTCAAAATTTTCAGGTATTTTCCCCCTCCTGATTAAATAAAACTAATTGTGAAATAGTTCAAACATAAAGAAAAATACCCACAAAATGAGCAAATTGTCTTGCAGCTTCACCTCAGTACGGGCTTGTGTACCTAATACAAAACTAGATTTCTAGTTCAACATGACAGGACCATTGCATGCACCATGGTGTGTGATCAGTCTGGGATGACAAATCAATCTTTATGCAATCTACAAGGAAAGACTGTTTCCATTGTCCTAGCCTAAGCAATGAGTCAAAAATGAGCTCAAGTTATCTTACTAAAGGGAGAATATAATTGCAAAAAAACAAAATATGAGTAAGGACAAAAGAAAACCTAGGTATAACTTTACCTAGCAATGGAAAAAAAAATAAAGAGTAAAAAGAAAATCTGAAGATTGAGGATTAAATGATAATTTGAGGAATCAGATGAGGTTATCATGGGTTTAGTTTGAGCAGAGAGTGGGAACTGGGGACTAAATAAGAACTTGGTCTTTCATTGAACTAGAATGGTTCATCTAGAGCCATAGTTAAGGGCTTAGTGAACTTAAAGTTTGAGAATCACCTTTCCAGAAACCTCAGGAAAGGAGAATAAAATAATCCAGAAGAAAGGGGTAGTAGATGAGACAGAAAACATTGGTTAAGAAGTTTAATTGAATATCTATAAGGAAACTTTCTTCTAAAAATTTTAGGAACCACCCTGAAAGTACTGTGCTAAAATTAAATTTCTCTGAATGAGGTGGTTGGAAAAATCCATAGATGTTGCCTGTGTGGGATGACAGTCTTAAGATACTGAATAAACCTCCTCCCTCACTGGCAAGTCAGAGTAAAATAGCACAGAGGTAGATTGCATCAGACAGAAGTGTACAAGTCTTGTGTATTGGACTTCTGTTGATTTTCCTGACATCTATTTCTCTTGTTCTAGTAATAGTTCCGCTATTTTTCCTGAGTCCAGGTCATGTTGCTTACAAATATTGTATAGTAATAAAATATTATTGATACAAAGTAATTATATAATATTATAAGAAAATATTATATAATTAGAAGAATTAATAATTATTATAGTAAAACTAACACTTATATAGCTCTTATTATATACCAAGAACTGTGTCAAGAGTCTAATCCTCAGTATATTGGTGCTAGTATTATCTGCCTTTTACTAATGAGACAACTAAGCCACAGGAAATTTTATTATCTTGCACAAGGTCTCTCAGATAGTTAAGTGGTAGAACCAGGATAAACTCAGAAAGTTTAGCTCCAAATCAATATATAAATTCCTTCCATATTTCCTAGCTATTGTATCACAATTTCTTTTGCTAATTGCCTGACAATTTTCTGTTTTTAGAAAATTTTCCTTAAAAATACATAAAGTTTCCTCACTGTAACAATTGCGTAGTATTTGTGTGGATGTAGCATAAATCAATGAATTCATCCCTCATTGGTGATTTTCCAATCTTTTGCTGGTACAAACAATAATGTAATAAAAAATCTTTATGTATAACATTTTACAATTTTAAGAGTGAATCTTTGGAATAAAATGATTGTTGAATCAAAGAGAATATTTAAATGTAATCTTGACTGATACTATCAAATCACTTCCCCAAAACTATACATAGGACTACTTTTTTCCCCACAGCTAGCCAGAAGAGTGTTTTATCAAATGTGGCTTTTAATTTTTCAGACTTACAGATGAAAAATGGAATCTCAGTATGGCTTTACTTATAAATTTTGTCATTATTGAGTAAGGTTGAGCAAGTTTTTATAACTTGAAGAGATTGTATTTCCCTTCCTTCTCATTGTCTCTTGATGCTAATTTTCCATTTTTCTATTATGCTGGTCAGTTGATATTATTGCTGTTTTTTCTAAGAGCTATTTACACATAAAGAAAATTAGTCTTTGGTGATATATTTTCCACCTTTTTCTCCTAGATTTGCAACCTGTTTTCATCTGTCTTTTGAGTTTTCTACCTTTTTCAATGTGAGTTTATAAAACAATTTCTCAGTGTTTCATCTAGTACTTTTATGATTTCATTTTACTTCAGAACATTTATTCAGTTTGGAATTTATCATTTAGTCTATTTTGGAGTTATCAAACATTTTATATTTTATGTGTGATAGCTTTGGCTAGGGTTAGTAGGGTATTGAATGCTTTCTTTTCATCTATTCAGTCTCTCATTCATTCACAAACTTGAGCTGAATTCTTGCTATATGTGTGTGCTATGGCCTTACAAATATGTTTAAAGCTCAGACCATAAGAATGTCAAAGGCAGTGAAATAGTAGTTTCTGCTTCTTGGTTTCTGTATTTCTATAAATCTTACCTCATATGCATACTCAAAAGTAAATTTTGACAACCAAATGCTAATGTCACCAAAATATCTAAGCAAAAGAAACCTTTTAAAAAAAAATTGAATATTATTTAACTAGAAAGTTATCAAGCACTGAAGCAGTATTTCCCTAGACTAGTATCCAAGCATAATTGATGGCAAGATCAAGGGAAAACCTTTTTAATGGCATAACGGAAGTTCCATTACTTGGTGTAGCTTCTCTTCAATGAACTATGGTTCTAATGAACCATTTTAACCCTCTTAATCATACTGAAATTAGTAAATTAAAATATTTCTACCTTCTGTAGGGATGGGCAATTGTACAAGATTAAAATATCACCTGAGGGACTGGTGAGATTTTGCATTGTAGATTTGATCTTTAAAATCTTAGGCATAAGATCCTTTATTTGTATAAAGGAATCAGAGTAAATGATCTCTAATTTCACTCTCAGTTCTAGAATGCTCTGATACTTGACTATTTGAAACTTTCATCTGGAGTCACTGATTACTGGATAGCTGAGTACAAACAAACAGAATTTGACCTCAGCACAAATTTGGTTTGAAGGCTGGTTTTCCAAAAAATTGTAATGTAGTCTCATTTTTCTTTATTTTAACAAAATCTAAAATGAGAATAATTTGAAATTTTACTTCTCAAATTGAGGTATAAGTTATTAACCCATTATTTTAAAAAGTAAATTGTGGGGAACATTGTATAAATAACAATGGAGAATCGCAGCATTAAAATATAATTGAGAAATTTCTTAGCCACAAAAACCTATAACCAACTATCAACTTGCCAAGGCTTCTGTCTCAGTTTTGAATCATTCAAAAGATTCAAAATAGCATATTCTAAGACATAAATTTAGTCTGTTCATAGGAGAGGAACCTTAGTGAACTTTGGCCCATCTAGCTACTAGCCATCTGCTTCCAAAGGAAAATGATGCTTTCTTCAATGAAAGACATAAAAACACTGAGTATATGCCTAATTGCCCAGGTGGCTGAGTTTAGAATAAAACACTGCAAAGCTGATTGGTGAATTGATTTTGCCATTTGCTGTGGTTTTCTGCAAGCATCTAATCAATTGGATAGTTTGTGCTGACCCATTTTTGAGGTTATTTTGTTCTCTCTGTAATATTTATCTTCAATACCATTTTAACTTTATGTATTTTATACATTTGTAAAATGAAAGTACTCTCCTTATGTTGATTCTAGAGCTTTTGTATGACAGGTACATAAAATGTACAAGTATACATAAATTTAAAAATCAAGTCAGTGTTCAGCATAATAAAAAGTTTCTACATCAAATATATCCAGTAAAGAGTTTTTAATTTAATTAAGCTGTAGGACAAAAATTTTGAGATGCAAGAATTTGAATATTACATCAATAACAAATTTCAGACTCATTTCCCTATGTATTTGACACATTAATTCATAGATTCCAGAATTTAGAAGTAACCTTAAATGTCCTCTATTCCAACAAGCCGTCTCATGCTGGAATTCCCTCTACAACATCTCCACCATGTGGTTATTTGGCCTAAATCACCACCAGTAACAGAAAAGACAGTATGTCCAGAGGAAATTAATTTTATTATTGTTCAGCTCTGACTGTTGCATAATCCCTCTTTATGTTAAAATCAAACTGATCTATCTGAAACTCCTAACAATTGATTTTAATTCTACTCATTAGTGCCTAATACACTATTAGTGAGTAATCACCCACAATAATGCTTCATTCCCATTGAAACAGCTTCCAATATACAAAGAGGTATCAGTATCACCTGCATCCATGTACATTTCTAAATGATCTCTTTCAAATATTTTATAGTGTGTTTACATCCCTATTAAAAGATGGAGCTTAGAACTGTACATTTTGCAGTAGTTGGTAGCCAGTTCTCAGAGTAAAGGCAAATTACTGTTTTACCTGCCAAAATTCTTGACATCATGATACTTCTGTTAATGCGAACTGAAGGGATAGTTATAAAAACCACACACTACCAAATGGTTGTCAATAACCCCTAAGTTGCTAACAGATATATCTTTTTTCTGTAAGTATGCAGTTTGCTTTTGGGTTTTTATACAATGGAACACATTTGTTTGCTCAGGTTAACTGAGCTTTCAACTTTCAGTCTTTCATTCAAATTCAAAGCTTAATAAATTTGATTTAAAATCTTTAATTTAATACTTAATGCCTATAATTCAATTAGTTCAGCTACACATAATGAGAAGAAATAATAATTTTGGCTTAAACAAAATAAGAGTTTACTTCTGTTTCATGTGAAAAAATGTCAAGAGGTATGTAGTCCGAAGCTGCTCAGTTGCTCCATAGCTCCTCCAGTGGCCCAGGTTTCCACAAGCCCTTGCACTCACAGGCACGTGGTTTCCTTCATCCAGATCATCTCATGTCCCACATGGAGCACTGAAGCTCCAGTTATTACCTCCACATAGTCTGTCAGAAGAAGAAAAAAAGGCTGAAGAACACTAAACCTTTTCACCTGACTTGGTTGTGGGTTTTTTTTAATTATGATTTTTCTTCAGTCTGTGCTTATATATCAATGCAAGGAACACACCAAAAACATGTACCTTTTTTCTGGCTGGCAATTGTCTCAAAAAAACAAAAAAACTGTAGGTCCTCTTACTAAAGAGGCAAAAGAGAATCACATTCTTTTCCAAGTATATGTGGAATGTGAGCAAGAATTATTCATCTGCTAGGTCATAAATCAAATCACAACAAATTTCAAAAGATTGAGAACCACAGAAAAAGATGATGCTCCACACTCACAAGAATTAAAATGCTTGCAATATCTGGCAAGGATGTATAGCAATGAAAACTCTCACACTCCTGGTGGAAGTGTAAATTTGTTTAACTCTGAAAACCATATTGTTGTTATTTAATAACACTGAATATCTATAGCTTCTTACTCAATGATTCCATTCCTAGTAGAACATCTTGCATATATTCACCAGGAGACACATGCCAAAAAGTTTGTGATAGCATAGTACTGGAAAAACAGGATTTCAACAATAGTAGAAAATATGAATAAATTGTTTTACATAGCAGTCACATGTATAAGGGTAAACCTTAAAAACATTATGTATCATAATAATATAAAAATCACTAAAGAATATCAATATTATGAGACCTTTTATATAAAGAAAAACAGCAAGAATAAACAATTTATTACTCAGTAATACAAACATGTACTGCTTTAAAAAAGTGAAAGTAAATCATAACAAAAATTCGTGAAAAAGATTCTCTTTAGGGGAAGGGAGAAAAATAAAGACAACAAGGGTAGGAAATGGGGAACATAGGGAAATTACTAAGTGAGATTCTGTATGTCAGGTAGAGGGCCCTATATAATGTTAAAATTATGCATACATTATATATACTTCTGTATGTATAACATGTTTCATTGAAAACATGTAAAGGCTAGGGAAAATGTAGATATGTTCTGATTAAAAGAAACAATGAAGCAATGTGATAAACAAAGGTTCAAAGTAAAAAGGCAAAAACATAAAGATAATGCAAACTAAACCTAAGTAGGTCATGATTATGAAACTGCCTGACATTTAGTATTTAGAGGACTGAAGTCATTAAAAGGACACATTATACAATAACACAAGGCAAAATTGATGAATATGTGACAGTCCTAATTCTGCGTGGAACAAATAACAAAGGCAATGGAGCAAAATCTATTAGAAAGCCATGGAGAGGTCTGTTTCAATATTTTTTGTGCTTATTGATGTCTCCACAATACCTAAAGCAGGACTTGTAACACTAGGCATTTAAATTTGCTTTTTTAATGAATAGAATAAATAATTATAATGGAGCATTTATTAAAGCTGTTAAATGCAGAGGAGGTTATTATAAACTAATTAACAACATAAAGGAATTGAATAATTCCAGAATATACATATAAATACCTGTATATCCACATCCACGTACATAAACACATTTGTACATATATTTATTTCTACATCTAATTACCTACAAATAGTGCTAAATTTTCAGAACCCTAAGATTTTAAAAGCTAAATATTCTGATCTTAATCTAATAAAATTAAAAACTGAAAAGGGTGATCAAAAACATGTTAATTGCTTAAAAATAAAAAAAAAATCACTATATAAACACTGGAATTAAAAAGAAAAAATCAAAACTGGTATTACAAATTATCTAGAAATCAATTAACCACATTTCATATGATTAGCAACGTGGTATTCAAAGGCGAATGTGAACACTTAATTGTCTTCCTTATTAAATTAAAGAAAAAAGTAAAGAAACTAAGAAATTGCTTTGATTTTTTTAAGGAAAATAGAAATTGAAGCTTTTACAAAGAACTAAAGTTGAATAAATAGGAAAAGAAGAAAAGTAAACATAACCACTGGTTTGCTGAAGATGAGAATGTCATTTAGAAGCTTTGTGAGACTGAAGAAACAATAAAAAGGAAAAACATATAAATGTTAAGAGAAATTAAAATAGGTATAACCACAGATAAAGATTAGAAAAAAATACAAAACCCTGCACCAAAAAAACTGAAAATTTATAATTGAATAATTTGTTGATGAACTAAGAATACCAATATTTATGCAAGAGTAATTGGAAAATATAAAATTGGAAAAGTTGATTTAAAATCTATCATTAAGAAATACACTAGAATAATATGATTTCACAGCTGGAGCTCTATATGAAATATTTAAAATATATTATTTTGAATATGGAAAATGCTATAAAGCAACCTGATTTGTTTAATGGACCTGTGTAAATTACACCAAAATATAATAATACTGAAAAAATTAATTTACAGAACTGCAAGAATCATTCAAAAATAAAAACTTCTGGTCTTCCCAGGTGGCGCAGTGGTTGAGAGTCCGCCTGCCAATGCAGGGGACACGGGTTCGTGCCCCGGTCCGGGAGGATCCCACATGCCGAGGAGCGGCTGGGCCCGTGAGCCATGGCCACTGAGCCTGCGCATCCGGAGCCTGTGCTCCGCAACAGGAGAGGCCACAGCAGTGAGAGGCCCGCGTACTGCAAAAAAAAAAATAACAAAAAATAATAATTTAAATTCATTTAAATTAATATCAAGAATAGATCAGGGCTTCCCTGGTGGCGCAGTGGTTGAGAGTCCGCCTGCCGATGCAGGGGACACGGGTTCGTGCCCCGGTCCAGGAGGATCCCACATGCCGAGGAGCGGCTGGGCCCGTGAGCCATGGCCGCTGAGCCTGCGCGCCCAGAGCCTGTGCTCCGCAACGGGAGAGGCCACAACAGTGAGAGACCCGCGTAAAAAAATAAATAAATAAATAAAAATAATTAATAAAAAAAAAAGAATAGATCAGAACCCTCACTATTGCCACAATTGTTTTTATAGCAATAAAAAAACAAATAAAAGATTTGCATAATAAAATATAAATTTATATTAACATATAAGATTCAAAATATCCAATATTACTAAAGGCATTGTATATTTTAAAATAAAATAAGTAAAAACTATAGACAGTCTATTTCTGATGAATAACATTATACTTTAAGGAAGCCTAAAACAATCTGGGGAAATAAGAAACCTAACAAAATTTACTAAAGTGACTGAATATAGAGCAATACTAAAATATTAAGCTGTTATCTTAAGTAGTAAACACTAAAAATTGAAATGTGGAATGTATTCTATGTATAATAGCAACAACAAAAACAACAAAAGCTCCTTGGCAAAAGTTAACAAGAAAGATATAAAATCTATGCATGTAAAACTGTAGGGATTGAAAGACACACATCTAGATAAGAGCAAATAGAAATATATAACACATTCTTGTTTAAAATCATATCATAAAAATATAAATTATCCAAAATCCAAGTATATACTACACTAAAAAAATTAGTATACTAATTTACTTTATTTAGTATCCCACCAGGGTTACTACACTAGATAATATACTTTGGTATATTTGAAAACAAGTTAAAGAAAAATATGACATTTGGTAGTAAGACTAGTTGCCTGGAACACAGAACCATGTGTGCCATGAACTTGACCTATGACACAGTAGCTATTCATCAAAAAGTATTTGAATGAATGGTTTTGAAAAATAATGCAATAGGAGTATTAGACTATTTTTAATATTTGAGCAGGGTTAGAAAGTATAAAATAGTTATTTTCAAAACAATATTATTGTTTCACATGTGATAATTGTCAGGTACTCTGTTCATTATTGTTATCATTCTCTCGGTGTCACTAAACAAGTTAATATCAGGTATGCAAGGTTCTGGGAACCTTTCCAGAATACAGTACTGTTTCTATAGACTTATTTTTGTTCTCATGTAGAGAACAAAATCATTGGAATACACAATCATTGGAATACAATATAAATTGATATGCACGTATTTTGCTTTAAGTCAGCTAATAACATGCCAACTGCTTTGGTTCTTTCTTTAGAGCAGTATTCAGTGTTTATAAAAATGATCTGCCAGTATTTGAGTTCCGTAGGCTAAGGCATATCTTCATCACCAACTAATGTGGTATTTGCTCTCAGAAGGCAGGAGCAGAAACTGTGGAAGATGCTTCCACATCTCTCTTCTCCAGATGGCAGTTGTCCTTCCTTCTCCACTGTTTTCTTCATTAATGCTAATTTAGCCTTTTAAGAATTGGCAATTGTTTTGTAAAATTTGAGCATTTTTTTCCCTGAGAGGAATAGATCTGAGAATTTGCAGGACTGATTAAATTTTTAAAAAACAGTTATGGAGTAATCTTGTGGCTTCACATATATTGCTCTCTGTTTCTCAACCTGAAAGTACAGTTTACTGGCATGATTATCAACACTGTAAACAAATCTTCATTCCAAGAAGTCTCATTCTGTGAGGAATTTGTATAAAAAGTCTAAAAATGAAATATTTATGTTCTTTTACAAAATGGATGAAATCTGAATCTTATCCTAAGATGAAACTCATTCTCTTCCCCCCAAATCTTTAGAACAGGTGATTGCCTGGCATACATTCACAGTGTATATATGCAGTTGGATGTAAGAGGGGTTAACAACTTCATAATCTTCATGTTAAGAAATAAAAGTATTTTAAATGTTAAAAAAGAATGGAAAAGGGATTTTCTATGTTGCTCCTTTTTTAAAAAATAGGAAAAAATTATTTCATTTCTATGTATTCATTCATTCACTCATTCAGTAAATAGTTGCTGAATACCTTCTATGTTCATGGAATGGTGCTAGTTGCTCTGAGGATCAAGTATTGCCTGCAGGAAATTTGGATTTTAGTATGACAGACTGTATGTTTGTAATAATTCTAGTATAAAGTGTGCGATAATAAGATCTTTAAAAGGAATGATGACTGGAGAGTCAAGTGCTAAATGAGAAAATTCTCATAAGATGGGGTGACCTGTGGTAAGCAGCTTCTAAGATTTTTCCCTCTTGGAATGACGCAATGTTGTAATTGGGATTCCTTCTTGAAATGACCACTGTGTAATTCCTTCCCCTTGAGTGTGGGTTGGATCTAGTGACATGCTTCTAGCCAAAAGCATAGAGCAAAAGTGATGGGACATCACTTCCGAGAACTACATATAAAAGAATGACTTCCATGTTGCTGGAATGTCCTGAGGCTCTTCTCCCTTGCTCATACTGCTAGAGCAGATTGCAGTGTTATGAGGTACCATATGCATATGCCCATGTGGCAAAGAGCTGAGGTCAGCTTCTGGCTAACAGCCAGCAACGAGCTTAGCACCTCAGTCGTGAGGAACCAAATGTCAACAAATATATCTATGAACTTGGGAAATGTGTTCTTTCACAGTGAAGACCTGAGATGCCTGCAGTCCTGGTGTATACTCTGACCACAGCTTCGTGAGAGACTCTTGAGCCAGAGGTCAGAGGTGTGTTTGAATTCCTGACCTACAGAAACTATGAGATAATAAATGTTTCTTGTCTTAAGATACTATCTTTCAGGGTAATTTTTAAGCAGCAATTGATAACTAATACTAAGCTTCAGCAGCATTGAGAGGAAAGATTTACTAATTCAAGTAGTATTCTTTGGGAGACTCCTATATGTTAGGTACTCTGTACACAATAATGGACAGAACAAAGCCCTGTTCTCATCCACGTTATGGCCTACTAATAAAGTATCCAACAATAATTATGCAATATTTTAATAATTTAAGTTGTGCTAAGTTCAGTGAAGGAAAGGTGCAGTGTGCAGGGAGTGTGTCATACAAGGGTGCCCAGTCTAGGCTAGGGAGTAAGTAGTGACTTCCCTCAAGAAATTATATTTAATGCTCTGAAAAAAATGGGTATGAGGGTGAAAACAGCATTTTAGATAAGGAGCGGAAAACTATCCTTATTGAGTGGAGGGGAAGCATGTGTAAAGGCCCTGAGGCTGGTGCCTAGAAAGACAAAGACTTCGACATGTTGAGCCTTGTTCTATAGAACATTAAGTACTTGGGATTGTTTCCTAAAAACAATAAGATTTTGAAGTTTGAGCAAGGGTAATAACAATCATATTTGACATTTTAGAGGGACTGCTGTTGTTACCTTGTGGAGAAAGCATGGATACTGAGAGGCCATTTAGGGAGCTGAGAGAAGATGATGATGATAGTCATCAGATGACTATGATGGGTATAGAGGTTGGAGGAGGAATAAAATACTCTATAGAAAGTAATCAGGTATAATGCAACATACCTGATTACTCTATCATCTTCTTCTGCTGGAATTTTTATTGAGAGGGTATTGATTCTATAGATCAATTGGGAAAGAACTGATATGAAAACAATATCTTCCAGCGCAGGAACATAATATTTTGTTCCATTTATTTAGGTCTCCTTCATTTCTCTCTGAAACATTGTATAGTTTTCACTGTTCAGGTGTTGTGTCTAATTTGCTAAATCTGTCCCTAAGCATTTTGAGGTTTGTGATCCTCCTGTAAATGGTACTGTTTATTGTCATTTCAATTACCAACTTCTCCTTCCTTCCTAGTTTAATAAATTGTTTTAACATGAAAAAAAAGGAAAGAAAGTAATCAGGTGTGATGCTGCAACATAAAATTATAAAACCTCCAGATTTTACAGAGACACAAAATATTTACTGAATGTGAATATATTTTGTTTCATCAATCAGAAGTACTTAATGACAGTTTGTAATGTATAAAAATATTCTTTGTATGTGAGGAACTAATACATAAAGGCAAAAAGAGATTAATTCTATTTGCTACATATTTCACTAGTAAAATACTGTTTTTGTTCCTCTACAAAAACGCTCATAATAACTTATTAAAGGACTTCATTTCTGCCAAAGATTAGCTAATGATTTTTATATTTCTATGTTCATCCATTCAACTGTTTTCTTTTCTAACATGGCTACAAAGATTGACACAGATTGAGAAAAATATTTTTTTCAAATCCATGTAAGGAAGAGATAAGTACACAGTACATAATAGCAGAATAATTTCTCTTTTATTTTCCAATGTATTTTTCCCAGAAAGATCAAATTTCAGGTAATCTGTGATGTAAAATGATATAATCCCAGACATCTATCAATGGATACTTGAATGAAAATTACCTTCTACTTTAATATGAGAGATTCCAGGAGGTAATTCAGTCTAATCACTTGAAGGAACACTTTCTTTCCAAACTAACTTTGTACAAAGAGAAATATTTCATGTTACTGAATATTCCATTTATTCTATTATACAAAATATTGTATTCAGGTCAAACGATTTCTATACCACATCTTTGATGATGAGTGCATATAGCAGCAGGATTTTTTTTTAATCCTATTGTGCAATCATAAGGGTCATTTATAGGAAAATTAATAATAGCATATTTTACTCTGATGTGGTCCTTTGCTTTTCATCTTCTACCCTACCTCAAGTATATAAATAACAATTATGACTTTCCTCTAGTTAAATCATATGTTGTAAAGATCCACTTATGAAAAAGAATATACCATGAAATGCAGAGTCAATACTGTGCTTATAAAGTATTTTAAAAATAATATGCATTCACTCCACTCCAGAGGACTATGAAATTATTAGCATTCCTAATGTACATACTTTTTCTGTAGCAAGTTTTATAAAAGTATCATAGTTAACCATTTCCTCTAAAATGATACAGGGCAGCACCTAGAAATTTGACTTTATTTTGAATTCTGTACGACTTTCAGCTCCAAATTCTATGATTCTCTTAATAAAAACACATCTTGTTTTGCCAAAGTCTCATGCTTTCCCAGGAGTCTAGTTCCCTGCCTCCACTTAATGATTATTGGGCATAACTGTTCAGGTTTCACTGATCAGCGTCTATCACCTTGACAGCCATTTTAACCTTATTCTGATAAAGGGTAAATACCTTCTCATCATCTTTGGGTTATTACACTTGGTTCATACTCAGTGATTATTGACTCCGTACCTCCAACTCAGATTTAAATAAAAGGCCACTTATACCATATTAGACAACCCATGCTTTAATTTTATGAAGGTCATGCTTATGTCAGGAGCTGTTAAGCCATCAACCTAGTCTCCAAACGTCTGCTCAGTGTTAGCATTAAATAGATTCCCAGAAAACCACAGTAGAAATACAATGAAGTTGTATATGGAAAAAAATAAAAAGATTAGAGTACACTTACCATTGTAATCAACATTGAAGAAAAGCTATTTAACAATTATATGTGGGGGATTGTTCTAGCCACTACAACTTAGGGTACATAGAAATTTGGTAAATACACATTTATTGATCATCCACTGAACAATTAAATACAGATTTCTGGAAACAAGAACAAAAGATGATGAATAATTTCATTCTTCTTTCTTCAGCACCTAAGGAGTTTTCTTAAAACAAAAGCAAAACTAAAACACTGTAATAGGAATATTTGTAAACATACTTTTTACAAATGTGTGATGTTGAACACCAAATTTTACTGGGTACCTTAAAGGAAACACTTATGCAACGTTTTTCATATGATAATATCATTTTGTAATACTACCAAAAACAGTAAGGAAGTCAGTCAAATAATATCTTCTTCCTCAATGCCTAGCAGGAGATCGTGCCCTCTTCTTAAAGAGAAAAGCTGTTATTGAGACGTCTGTCTTTGTCATTTACAGACTGGTCTACTGTGAATTGTTTCACAGTGGAGCTCTTACACAGAGGATAACTAACAGAGGAAAGATAAAACAGACTGCTTGTCCTAGAACTGAGTTACCCCTAAATCACTGTTGCTAATTTTGACAAATTAATCAATTACACCTTCCACTCATTGTTGTCTTAACCCTCATATCAAAATTGAGCCATGGGCATTTTTATTTCCTTTGCACAGGAAGACAACTGAAGATAACAAAACCTCAGAAATTTACCCAGATAGTAAGAGTTGAAGCCAAAATTTGACACGGGTTTATCTAGTCACTGATTATGTAAATTTGGTGAAACTATTGATTTTAAAATTAAGCCTCTAATATGTTCTCTTTCTTAAGAAAAAAAAAAGCATATTATTAACCTTACTTGTAAAAACTGAATGGTGCAAATTCTTTTATACAAGTCCTCCAAGAGACAGACTTCTGACTCAGGTTATTTATCAGAGCATTTAAAAGACATGGGTTCCATGCTTTGTGACCACTTAGAAGGGTGGGATAGGGAGGGTGGGAGGGAGGGAGACGCAAGAGGGAAGAGATATGGGAACATATGTATATGTATAACTGATTCACTTTGTTATAAAGCAGAAATTAACACACCATTGTAAAGCAATTATACTCCAATAAAGATGTTAAAAAAATAAAATAAAATAAAGTTATTACTAAATAATGAAAAAAAAAAGACATGGGTTAACTCAAACATTTTGACCTCCGTAGAAGACATTGGTTGGGATTTTTTGGTCCTAATGGTGCTAGAAGTTTAAATCAATTTTATAGTATTTACACTTTTTTGTATAAAAGTTTAAAAAATTTTAGTTAATGTATAAGTAATTCCAATTATTATATTATGAAAAATAGTGGACAATTATACCTTACTAAGATCCATGTATTTATGGGGACATGTATATGATATAGGTCATACCACAAATCAGTGGAAAATAAGGGCTGCTTTTGGAAAAACTGATTTACTATCTGGAGACAAAAAATAAAGCTGGATTCCTACCTTATATTTTACAAAGATAAATGACTAAAAGATTAAAGACCAAACTATAAGATGTCAAACTCTGAGGTTAATACAAAGAAATATAAGAGATCGGTACTGGAAGGAACTGCTTAAACTTGACATAAACAGCACAGTCTATGATGTGAAAATTAGATAGACTTGATTACATTGAAATTAAGGACTTCTATTGAATAAAGAATACTATGAATAAACAAAAGAGTCAGATGGCAGGTTTGTAGATATTATATACAACAATGAAAACCCACAAGAAATTGATATCCTTTGGCTCTACCTTCAAATTATATCCGGAATCTCACCACTTCTCACCATCTCTTCTGCTAACATCAAGTTCAAGCCGTATCCTCTCTTGCCTGGATGTTACATAGCTTCTTGAATGGTCTCCCTGCTTCTACACCTGCCTGCCTACTGTCTTTATTCAACAGAGCAACCAGAATGACTTTTTAAAAATCATAAGCCAGAGCATGCCATTCTTTAACTAACAATTGCCACTGCTATCCCATCTCACTCAGAATAAAAGTTGTGTCACTTCTCTTACCAGACCTCCTACTATCATTTGTCTCTTCTCTAGCTTTCATGCTCTTCCTCAAACAGTTGGCATTATGAGCCCATCTTAAGTTTCTGGTTAGCTTCTCCCTGGAATGTTTCCTCCAGATATCTTGCCAGATAATAGCCATGACTTTTTCAAGTCCTTACTTAAATGTCACCTGCTGGAAGAGTTCTATGCTAATCACCCTTCTCCCAATATCTTTATCCTGTTCTACTTTTCTTCTTTTTTCTCTACTTATCACCTTCTAACATACTATTTAATTCTCTCATTCATTATTGTCTTCTTTATTGTTTTCTACTCACTACCATCCTCCTCTACTGCCAACTAGAACATAAGCTTCAGGTTAGGATATTTTTTTTGTCATCAATCTGTTGCTCACTAGTATATTCTAAGTGTTTAAAATCAATGCCTGCAACATGGTAAGTGTCAGTAAAAATCTAATTAGTGAATGAATTAATGAATGAGTATATGAAAATAAGGAAATTATAAAATAGTTCTGAAAATCAACCAGGGAAAGATGAGAAATCCAATAGCAAAATGGACATGGGTGTGAACACGTTCTTCATGGAGAGTAAATTCAAATGGTTAACAAATGTAAGAAGAGATGTTCAAGTTCACTAGAGTAATACAAACTAAAACTATTATGAAATAAAACATTCCATGAAAGAGATTGGCAAAATTAGAAATTTGGATATCACCATCGTTTAATGATGTGGAGAGGGGGATCCTCCTGCACTATTAAGGAGTGAAGCTGTTATGGCTATTTGGGGATATATTCTGGCAGTTCTTTGTTAGGTTAGTTATATTTATCATCCATGGCTCAGTGATCCCTTGGCTTGTTAGTCATCCCAGAGGAGGTGCCTATGCACATATTTGTTGCAGTATTTTTGGAGCCAGCAGGAGATTGGAAGAGACCTAGTTATATATGACTAAGGAGGTGGATAAATAAAATATACAAATGCACACCATGGAATCCTATGAATTAGTTACAAGTCAGGAACTAGCTATACATCAAGAAAGAAGAGGGACTATAGAAATAAATACTGAAAACTATGAAGTAAGAACATAAATGAAATACAACTTTAGTGCATGCAAATTAAAGATGCACAATGCTTATTTTACAAGGACATACATGTATTCAAGAATATAGATCAGCCACATTGTAGTGGTTGTCTATTAGGAAGAAAGGAAAGGTCATGGTGACCAAAACCAACTGTAACAGTATTTCCAACAGCACAAGAGCAGGATCTGGCTCCCAGACTTCCCTCCAGGGGCATTAACAACTTCTGTTGTTTCTCCAAGCCCTTTTGAACCTTCATTTATCAAAGTCCTCCCAACAAATTTGCAACCAAACCCCTGTATTAAATCGCTCTGTAAAACATCTAGAATGGTTTCTCTTTTCTTGACTTTATGTTAACTGGTACAATACTTGATGACATTAGTCTGTAATGACTGAAGCTTATGATTAACTCAATCTCCAAAGCTGAGAGAAAAGAAAGTAAAATGGAAATGGTAGCAGGTTTAGTGCCTAAAAGAAAAAAAAAATGTTGAATTAAATATATTCATAAGCTAGAACTTATTTAAATATTGATATTTCTTCACTTGATATTTGGGTTTTCCAATAATTTATTATTAGATGGTAACATCTGCGTGTGTGTGTGTGTGTGTGCATTTAGAGAAAGAGAGAGAGAAAGGGAGAGAGCATGAGAGTGAAAGAGATATAGAAGGTCAAGGAAATAAACATGGAATATTGTACCAGTAGGCAGGTTGCCCCCAAGAAAAGGGCATACTTTGGGGTGAAGCAGCTCTTTTATATGAGGGAAATTTCTGGAAAGAGAGTCAGCTGTCTGGTCTCAATGGCCAACACCTCTGGAAGCTGAAGAATAAGTGCCTTGATCCTGAGGGGGAATCTCAGCAACACATGACAGTGGACAATTAAGGTGCCACTTTTCTGTCACACTGTCCATTACAAGGGATGACAATCCATATCCCCTCCTTTACCATCAATGCCCCACTGAGAATGGGTGTGCAGGTAGAGTGATAGTTGGAAGAGTGACCCTTTATCTTCCTATCTCCCTCCCTCCTTTCCTCCCTCCCTTCCCTCCCTCCCTTCCCTCCTTAATCACATTCTTCTAAAAATTTAAGGTGGAAATTGTGTTTCTTATTGACTTCAGATAAATTATTTCCCTTCCTACTTAAAAAGATTAGAACAACACTTTAATTCTTAAATTCATTTGTTAATCTATTTATTCAAAGAAATTTTATTGATTAACTGCTGTGTGTTTAGTAGTTAAAAAATAAACCTTAATTTTACTTTTAATTTTGAAGCCATTCTTATTCAGCTAAATAGTTCTCTGGTTTTCTTTATATAAACATGTATCTTGATATCAGGATGAAATAAGCATAATATGATGACAGCCTAATGACAGAATTCCAAGAGCTGCCAAGAGGAAATGAAATGTTAGATACAAAGCATCCAAATATTATTTTTTCTTCTCGTCTAGTTTGTCTTGTGAGTGAAGAGTAGTTATCTTTCAAAAAGCAATTTGTAGGCAGAGAAGTTAAAACATTCCTGTCTTTTTCCAATAAATATGAATTATGATCTTATTCAGTGGACATCTTAAACTCATGAAAAAATGTAAATGCTTCTTATTAGAGAATCATAAAATGATGATTCAAACTTCAATTACACTAATATTGACAACCAACTCTACATATTAAAGTATTTGGAATACGTATTAGTATCTCTTGACTTTTTTAATGTATGCAATAGTATAAGAAATTAATATTTCGGTGTGAGATAGTACTATTTTCCATCATAGTTAACTAATGTTGAGTAAGTAACTTAATCTTTTCAGTTCTGTTTTTTCCTCTGTAAAATGGAGGTAAGCATTCCCATCAGTATGTGTAAACAATTAGATTTATCAAGGCAGATTTGTTCGATATCTTAATCTAAAGAAACAGAATTTAAATGTCTGAAACAGTTATTTATGTATGCTTTTTAGATAAATATAGGAAGAATAAACAGTCATTGTTCTAGAATTAGAGAATTATCAACTCTTTTGTATTTAATTAAATACCAAAGGGGATGCCTTCCTTGACATCCCTAAATTGCAAAGCTGGAGGGGATGTGGATCAGAGGGGTCAATGACCTCGACTTTGTCATTCTAGGACAATGATGTGCCAGAGTGTTTCTTACCAATGAGCAGCTGCAAGCACAAACAAGTGAGCATGTGAAATTAATTTCTCTTAAAGTAAATTTGTTCACTTAGATTCAAAAAAGGACCTAAAGAACCATGGACATGGACATAGACACACACAAGTTCTGTCCAGTACTGAAAATTCTCCCAAACCTCTATACCTAAGGTTTAAGCTTTGTGGAGCAATGGACAACCACTGCAGTATCAGTTGAAAAAAATCCCAAGTACCGACTCTCCTAATTGAGCTTGGATTTGAGGGACCTGTGTCCTTCCTCAAAGACCAGTGGCTCATTCAGGAGCTAGGCTTATGTTGCCATCATAGATCACACATCATTGGCTGGTCAGATAAGGAACAGATTTCATTTTGCATTCCTTTCTTTCTTCCTTCCTTCCTTTGTTCCTTCTTTCCTTTCTTCCTTTTCTTTCCTAATAACAACTGGTGACAAAAAGAAGCAGTGAAGTTAGTGCAGTTTTTTGGCTATCACTAGAAAAATAGACACTTGTAATTCTATTTACTCTCCATATATGGTTCAATAATTGCTCAAATGCTTAGTAAATTCATGTTACATCTATATATCATGAGACAAGATCATCAACCAAATACTCCAAAATTAATCATTTCTCCAAATTTTACTTGGTTACCACTATGATTTTAAAATTACCTGTATTCAGTAAGATGTAAATTCTGTACTTTTAAGAAAAACTACCTAAAATATAGTTTGTATTTCAATTGTACCAGAATATGTGGGTGGAGAGAGGGGCAGGAGAGACAGAGAAAAGAAAATTAAAAGCATGGTTCCTGCTACCATGGCAAGGGAGACCACATTAAGGCAATTACACCTGACATTGGTTTATTTGTGTTTATGAAGCATTTTATTTTTTATTTATTTACTTTTTTAACATCTTTATTGGCATATAATTGCTATACAATGGCATGTTAGTTTCTGCTTTATAACAAAGTGAATCAGCTATACGTATACATATATCCCCATATCTCTTCCCTCTTGCATCTTCTTCCCTCCCACCCTCCCTATCCCACCTCTCTAGGTGGTCACAAAGCACCAAGCTGATCTCCCTGTGCTATGCGACTGCTTCCCACTAGCTATCGTTTTTACATTTGATAGTGTACATATGTCCATGCCACTCTCTCACTTTATCCCAGCTTACCCTTCCCCCTCCCTGTGTCCTCAAGTCCATTCTCTAGTAGGTCTGCATCTTTATTCCTGTCCTGCCCCTAGGTTCTTCATGACCATTTTTTTCTCTTTTAAGATTCCACATAAATGTGTTAGCATATGGTATTTGTTTTTTACTTTCTGACTTACTTCGCTCTGTATGACAGACTCTATGTCCATCCACCTCACCCAAATAACTCAATTTCATTTCTTTTTATGGCTCAGTAATATTCCATTGTATATATGTGCCACATCTAATTTATCAGTTCATCTGTCGATGGACACTTAGGTTGCTTCCAAGTGCTGGCTATTGTAAACAGAACTGCAATGAACATTGTGGTACCTGACTCTTTTTGAATTATGGTTTTCTCAGGGTATATGCCCAGTAGAGGGATTGCTGGGTCGTATGGTAGTTCTACTATTAGAATTTAAGGATCATTCATATTGTTCTCTATAATGGCTGTATCAATTTACATTCCCACCAACAGTGAAAAAGGGTTCCCTTTTCTCCGCACCCTCTCCAGCATTTATTGTTTGTAGATTTTTTGATGATGGCCATTCTGACCAGTATGAGATGATATCTCATTGTAGTTTTGATTTGCATTTCTCTAATGATTAATGATGTTGAGCATTCTTTCATGTGTTTGCTGGCAATCTGTATATCTTCTTTGGAGAAATGTCTATTTAGGTCTTCTGCCCATTTCTGAAATGGGTTTTTTGTTTTTTTGATATTGAGCTGCATGAGCTGCTTGTAAATTTTGGAGATTAATCCTTTGTCAGTTGCTTCATTTGCAGATATTTCCTCCCATTCTGAGGGTTGTCTTTTCATCTCGTTTATGGTTTCCTTTGCTGTGCAAAAGCTTTTATGTTTCATTGGGTCCCATTTGTTTATTTTTGTTTTTATTTCCATTTCTCTAGGAGGTGGGTCAAAAAGGATCTTGCTGTGATTTATGTCATAGAGTGTTCTGCCTATGTTTTCCTCTAAGAGTTGGATAGTGTCTGGCCTTACATTTAGGTCTTTAATCCATTTTGAGCTTATTTTTGTGTATGGTGTTAGGGAGTGTTCTAAATTTATTCTTTTACATATAGCTGTCCAGTTTTCCTAGCAACACTTATTGAAGAGACAGTCTTTTCTCCATTGCATATTCTTCCGTCCTTTATCAAAACTAAGGTGACCATATGTGCATGGGTTTATCTCTGGGCTTTCTATCTTGTTCCATTGATCTATGTTTCTGGTTTTGTTCCAGTACCATACTGTCTTGATTACTGTAGCTTTGTAGTATAGTCTGAAGTCAGGGAGCCTGATTCCTCCAGCTCCGTTTTTCTTTCTCAAGATTGCTTAGGCTATTCGGGGTCTTTTTTGCTTCCATACAAATTGTGAAGTATTTTGTTTTAGTTCTATGAAAAATGCCATTGGTAGTTTGATAGTGACTGCATTGAAACTATAGATTCCTTTGGGTAGTATAGTCATTTTCACGATATTGAATCTTCCAATCCAAGAGTATTGTATATCTCTCCAGCTGTTTGTATCATCTTTCATTTCTTTCATCAGTGTCTTATACATTTTTGCATGCAGGTCTTTTCTCTCCTTTGGTAGGTTTATTCCTAGGTATTTTATTCTTTTTGTGCAATGGTAAATGGGAGTGTTTCCTTAATTACTCTTTCAGATTTTTCATCATTAGTATATAGAAATGAAAGAGATTTCTGTGCATTAATTTTGTATCCTGCAATTTTACCAAATTCATTGATTAGTAGTTTTCTGGTAGCATCTTTAGGATTCTCTATGTATAGTTTCATGTCATCTGCAGACAATGAGAGCATTACTTCTTTTTTTCCGATTTGGATTCCTCTTATTTCTTTTTCATTTTTGATTGCTGTGGCTAAAACTTCCAAAACTGTGTTGAATAATAGTTGTGAGAGTGGAAAACTTTGTCTTGTTCCAGATCTTAGAGGAAATGTTACAGCATTGAGAACAATGTTGGCTGTGGGTTTTTCATATATGGTCTTTATTATGTTGAGGAAATTTCCCTCTATGCCTACTTTCTGGAGGATTTTTATCATAAATAAATGTTGAATTTTATCAAAAGCTTCTTCTACATCTCTTGAGATGCTCATATGTTTTTTTCTCTTTCAGTTTGTTAATATGGTTTATCACATTGATTGATATGCATATACTGAAGAGTCCTTATATTCCTGGGGGAAACCCCACTTGATCATGGTGTATAATCCTTTTAATGTGCTGTGGGATTCTGTTTGCTAGTATTATGTTGAGGATTTTTGCATCTATGTTTATCAGTGGTATTGGCCTGTTGTTTTCTTTCTTTGTGACATCTTTGTCTGGTTTTGGTATCAGGGTGATGGTGGCCTCATAGAATGAGTTTGGGAGTGTTCCTCACTCTGATATACTTTAGAAGAATTTGAAGAGGATAGGTGTTAGCTCTTCTCTAAATATTTGATAGAATTTGACTGTGAAGCCATTGGTCCTGGGCTTTTGTTTGTTGGTAGGTTTTTAATCACAGACTCAATTTCAGTTCTTGTGATTGGTCAGTTTATATTTTCTTTATCTTCCTCATTCAGTCTCGGAAGGTTGTACTTTTCTAAGAATTTGTCCATTCCTTCTAGGGTTTCCATTTTCTTGACATATATTTGCTTGTTGTACTGTCTCATGATCCTTTGAGTTTCTTCAGTGTCAGTTGTTACTTCTCCTTTTTCATTTCTAATGCTATTGATTTGAGTCTTCTCCCTTTTTTTCCTGATGAGTCTGGGTAATGGTTTATCAATTTTATTTACCTTCTCAAAGAACCATCTTTTAGTTTTATTGATCTTTGCTATTGTTTCCTTCATTTCTTTTGCATTTATTTCTGATCTGATCTTTATGATTTCTTTCCTTCTGCTAACTTTGGTTTTTTTGTTCTTCTTTCTCCAATTGCTTTAGATGTAAGGTTAGGTTGTTTATTTGTGATGTTTCTTATTTATGGAGCTGGAATTATATTGCTATAAACTTCCCTCTTAGAACAGTTTTTGCTGCATGCCATAGGTTTTGGGTCGCCTTGTTTTCATTGTCCTTTGTTTCTATGTATTTTTTGATTTCCTCTTTGATTTCTTCAGTGATTTCTTGGTTATTTAATAGTGTATTATTTAGTCTCCATGCATTTGTATTACTTACAGATTTTTTCCTGTAATTGATATTTAATCTCATAGCTTTGTGGTTGGAAAGGATATTTGATATGATTTCAATTTTCTGAAATTTGCCAAGGCTTGTTTTGTGACCCAAGATATGATCTATTCTGGAGAATGTTCCATGAGCACTTGAGAAGAAAGTGTATTATCTTGTTTTGGGATGGAGTGTCCTATAAATATAAATTAAGTCCATGTTGTTTAATGTATCATTAAAGCTTGGTTTCCTTATTTATTTTGATTTTGTATGATCTGTCCATTGGTGAAAACTGGGGTGTTAAAGTCCCCTCCTATGATTGTGTCACTTTCAATTTCCCCTTTTATGGCTGTTACCATTTGCCTTATGTTTTGTGGTGCTCCTATGTTGGGTGCATAAACATTTACAACTGTTATATCTTCTTCTTGGATTGATCCCTTGATAATTTTGCAGTGTTCTTTGTGTCTTGTAATAGTCTTTATTTTGAAGTCTATTTTCTCTGATATGAGTACTGCTACTCCAGCTTTCTTTTGATTTCCATTTGCATGGAATATTTCTTTCTATCCCCTCAGTTTCAGTCTGTATGTGTCCCTAGGCCTGAATTAGTCTCTTGTAGACAGCATATATACAGGTCTTAGTTTTGTATCCATTCACCAAGTCTATGTCTTTTGGTTGGAGCATTTAACCCATTTACATTTAAGGTAGTTATAGATGTGTATGTTCCTATTACCTTTTCCTTAATTGTTTTGTGTTTGTTATTGTAGGTCATTTCCTTCTCTTGCTATTCCTGCCTAGGTAAGTTCCTTTAGCATTTGTTATAAAGCTGGTTTGGTGGTGCTGAATTCTCTTAGCTTCTGTTTGTCTGTAAAGTTTTTAATTACTTCTTTGAAGCTGAGTCAGATCCTTGCTGGGTTGAGTAACCTTGGCTGTAAGTTTTTCCCTTTCATCACTTTAAAGATGTAATGCCAGTCCCTTTTGGCTTGCAGAGTTTCTGCTGAACCATCAGTTGTTAACCTTATGGGGATTGCCTTGTATGTTATTTGTTGTTTTGCACTTGCTGCTTTTTGTATTTTTTCTTTGTATTTCATTTTGAATAGTTTGATTAATATGTGTCTTGGCATATTTCTCCTTGGATTTATCCTATATGGGACTCTCTACCCTTTCTGGACTTGACTATTTCCTTCCCCATATTAGGGAAATTTTCACCTATAATCCCTTCAAATTTTTCTCAGTCACTTTCTTTTTCTCTTCTTCTTCTTGGACCTCTATAATTTGAATGTTGTTGTGTTTAATGTTGTCCCAGAGGTCTCTGACACTGTGTTCAATTGTTTTCATTCTTTTCTCTTTAATCTGCTCTGCAGTAGTTATTTCCACTATTTTATCTTCCCGGTCACTTATCCGTTCTTCTGCCTCAGTTATTCTGCTATTGATCCCTTCAAGAGAATTTTTAATTTCATTTATTTTGTTGTTCATCATTGTTTGTTTGCTCTTTAGTACTTCTAGGTTCTTGTTAATGGTTTCTTGTATTTTCTCCATTCTATTTTCAAGATTTTGAATCATCTTTAATATCATTCCTCTGAATTCTTTTTCAGTTTGACTGCTATTTACTCCTCATTTCTTTGGTGGGTTTTTACTGTGCTGCTTCATCTGCTGTGTGCTTCTCTGTCTTCTTATTTTGCTTAGCTTACTGTTTTTGTGGTTTCCTTTCACAGGCTGCCCATTCGTAGTTCCCGTTGTTTTTGTTGTCTGCTCCCAGTGGCTAAGGTTGGTTTAGTGGGTTGTGTAGGTGTCCTGGTGGAGGGGACTTGTACCTTTGTTCTGGTGGATGAGGCTAGATTTTGTCTTTTGGTGGGCAGGAATGCATCCAGTGGTGTGTTTTGGTATGTCTGTTACATTATTATGATTTTAGGAAGCCTCTCTGCTAATGGGTGGGGTTGTGTTCCTGTCTTGCTAGTTGTTTGGCATAGTGGTCAAGCACTGGAGCTTGCTGCTCATTGAGTGGAGCTGGGTGTTAGTTTTGAAATGGAGTTCTCTGCAAGAGCTTTTGCCCCTTGATATTACGTGAAACTGGGAGGTCTCTGGTGAACCAGTGTCCTGAACTCAGCTCCCTCATCTCAGAGGCATATGCCTGACACCCAGCCAGAGCATGAAGACCCTGTCAGCCACATGGCTCAGAAGATAAGGGAGAAAAAGAGGAAGAAAGAAAGAAAATATATAACAAAGTTATTAAAACAAAAAAATTAAAAGTAAAACATTAAAAACTAAAAAGAAAAAGGAAAAAATAAAAGAAGAAGAAGAAAGAAGAGAGCAACTAAACTAAAAACCATATCCACCAATGATAACAAGCACTAAAACTATACTAAAAAAAAAAAAACAGACAGGCAGGATCCTCAGCCAAATAGTAAAAGCAAAGCTATACAGACAAAATCACTCAAAGAAGCATGCACAGAAATACTCAAAAAAAGAGAAAAAGGGAAAAAATTATATATCTATATATTAAAAAAAAGAAAACAGCAACCAAAACAATAAACATATCTACCAGTGATAATAAACTCTAAATGCTAAACTAAGATAATCATAAAACCTGAAACAAATTAGATGCAGAAAGCAAACTCCAAGTCTACAGTTGCTCCCAAAGTCCATTGCCTCAATTTTTGGATAATTCGTTGTCTATTCAAGTATTCCAGAGATACTGGGTACATCAAGTTGATTGTGGAGATTTAATCTGAGGCTTCTGAGGCTGCTGGGAGAAATTTTCCTTTCTTTTCTTTGTTTGCACAGCTCCTGGGGTTCAGCTTTGGTTTTGGCCTCGCCTCTGCGTGTAGGTCACCTGAGGGTGTCTATTCCCTGCCCAGACAGGACAGGGTTAAAGTAGCAGCTGCTTAGGTGCCTCTGGCTCACTCAGGCCGTGGCAAGGGAGGGGTACGGAATGTGGGGTGAGCCTGCAGCAACAGAGGCTGGTGTGACGTTGCACCAGCCTGAGCCATGCTGTGCGTTCTCGTGGGGAAGTTGTCCCCGGATCAAGGGGCCCTGGCAGTGGTGGGCTGTACAGGCTCCCGGGAGGGGACGTGTGGATAGTGACACATGCTTGCTCACAGGTTTCTTGGCGGCTGCAGCAGCCTTAGTGTCACAGGCCTGTCTCTGGTCTCCGCACTGATGGCCAGGGCTTGTGCCAGTATTTGGAGCTCATTTAGGCGGTGCTCTGAATCCCCTCTCCTCGCACATCCTGAAACAATGGTCTCTTGCCTCTTTGGCAGGTCCAGACATTTTCCTGGACTCCCTTCCTGCCAACTGTAACACACTAGTCCCTTCAGGCTGTTTTCATGCAGCCAACCCCAGTCCTCTCCCTGAGATCTGACCTCCGAAGCCCGAGACCCAGCTCCCAGCCCCTGCCCACCCTGGCAGGTGAGCAGACAAGCCTCGCAGGCTGGTGAGTGCTGGTTGGCACAGATCCTCTGTGCGGGAATCTCTCCTCTTGGCCCTCTGCAGCCCTATTGCTGCACTCTCCTGCATGCCTCCAAAGCGTCCCCCATGCCAACCCCCGTTTTTGCCAGTGAAGGGGCGTCATAACGTGTGGAAACTTTTCCTCCTTCACAGCTCCCTCCCACCGGTGCAGGTCCGGTCCCTATTCCTTTGTCTCCGTTTTTTCTTTTTTCTTTTGCCTTACCCAGGTAAGTGTGGACTTTCTTTTCTTTGGGGAGGTCTGAGGTCTTCTGCCAGCATTCAGTATGTATACGGTAGGAGTTGTTTATGTATTTCTGATGTATTTGTGTGGAGGAAGGTGATCTCCACGTCTTACTCCTCATTCATCTTGCAGGTCTCCCCTTGCCTAGTGTAATTGATTTGCAGGTCTCATCTTGCACGTCTCCCCTCGCCTAGTGTAATTGATACAATTACCTAATGGTAGTCTAGTTTGTACGCTAATGAAAGAATCTTTATAACATTTTTATGGGGGAGTAAGACGTGGAGATCACCTTCCTCCCCACTAATACATCAGAAATACATCAACAACTCCTACCGTATACTTACTGAATGCTGGCAGAAGACCTCAGACCTCCCAAAAGGCAAGAAACTCCCCACATACCTGGGTAGGGCTAAAGAAAAAAACAGAGACAAAGGAATAGGGACGGGAACTACACCAGTGGGAGGGAGCTGTGAAGGAGGAAAGGTTTCCACACATTAGGAAGGCCATTCTGGGGTGGAGGCTGTGGGTGGTGGAGAGGGAAGCTTCGGAGCCGCGAAGGAGAACGCAGCAACAGAGGTGCAGAGGGCAAAGCAGAGAGATTCCCGCAGAGAGGATCGGTGCCGACCAGCACTCTTCAACCCGAGAGACTTGTCTGCTCACCCGTCGGGATGGATGGGGGCTGGGATGTGAGGCTCGGGCTTCATAGATTGGATCCCAGGAAGAGGACGGGGTTGGCTGCGTGAACACAGCCTGCAGGCGATTTGTGCACCACAGCTAGCCAAGAGGGAGTCCGGGAAAAAGTCTGAAACGGCTGAAGAGGCAAGAGAATTTTTCTTGCCTTTTTGTTTCCTGGTGGGCGAGGAGAGGGTATTAAGAGCACCACTTAGAGGAGCTCCAGAGAAGGGCGCAAGCCGCGGCTATCAGCGCGGACCCCAGAGACCGGCATGAGACGCTAAGGCTGCTGCTGCAGCCACAAAGAAGCCTGTGTGCAAGCACAGGTCACTATCCACACCTCCCCTGCTGGGAGCCTATGCAGCCCGCCACTGCCAGTGTCCCGTGATTCAGGGACAACTTCCCCAGAAGAGCACATGGAGCACCTCAGGTTGTTGCAACGTCACTCCAAGCTCTGCCACTGCAGGCTCGCCCCTCATTCTGTGCCCCTCCCTCACGCCGGCCTGAGTGAGCCAGAGTCCCTGAATAAGTTGCTCCCTTAACTCTGTCCTGTCTGAGCAAAAAACAGATGCCCTCAGGTGACCTACACACAGAGGCAGGGTCAAATCCAAAACTGAACCCCAGGAGCTGTGCAAACAAAGAGAAAGGGAAATTTCTCCAGCAGCCTCAGGAGCAGCGGATTAAATCTCCAAAATCAACTTGATGTACCCCACATCTATGGAATACCTGAATAGACAATGAATCATCCCAAATTTAGGAGGTGGAATTTTGGAACCATGATATATATATTTTTTGCCCTTTTTGTGAGTGTGTATGAGTATGCTTCTGTATGTGATTTTTCTCTGTATAGCTGTGCTTTTACCATTTGTCCTAGATTTTGGTCTGTCCATTTTTTGTTTCTTGGGGGATTTTTTAGTATAGTTTTAGTGCTTATTATCAATGGTGGATTTGTTTTTTGGTTTGGTTGCTTTTTTCTTTCCTTCTTTCTTTTTTTTATTACTTTAAAATTTATTTTTAATAATTATTTTGTATTTAATAATCTTTTTAAAATTTATCTGATTTTTTCTTTCTTTCTTTTTATATTCCCTTTTATTCTGAGCCATGTGGATAACAGGACTTTGGTGCTGTTATCAGGGCAGGCATCAGGGCTGTGCCTCTGAGTTAGGAGAGAAAAGTTCAGGACATTTGTCCACAAGAGACCTCCCAGATCCATGTAATATCAAATGGTGAAAATCTCCCAGAGATATACATCTCAATGCAAAGACCCAGCTCCACTCAACGACCGGCAAACTACAGTGCTGGACACGCATGACAAACAGCTAGCAAGACAGGAACACAATCCCACCCATTAGCAGAGAGTCTGTCTAAAATCATAATAAGGCCACAGATACCCCAAAGCACACCACCAGATGAGGACCTGCCCACAGAAAGAAAAGATCCAGCCTCAGCCACCAGAACACAGGCACTAGTTCTCTCCACCAGGAAACCTACACAACCCACTGAACCAATCTAAGCCACTGAGGCCTGACATGAAAAACATCAGGAACTACGAATCTGCAGCCTGCAAAAAGGAGACCCCAAACACAGTAAGTTAAGCAAAATGAGAAGACAGAGAAACACACAGCAGGTGAAGCAGCAAATAAGCCCCACCTCCAGACCTAACAAATGAAGAGGAAATAGGCAGTCTACCTGAAAAGAATTCAGATTAATGATAGTAGAGACAATCCAAAATCTTGGAAATAGAATAAATACAAGAAATGTTTAACAAGGACCTAGAAGAACTAAAGAGCAAACAAACAGTGATGAAAAACACAATAAATGAAATTAAAAATCCTCTAGAAGGGATCAATAGCAGAATAACTAACTGAAGCATAAGAACGGATAAGTGCCCTGGAAGATAAAATAGTGGAAATAACTACTGCAGAACAGAATAAAGAAAAAAGAATGAAAAGAATTGAGGACAGTCTCAGAGACCTCTAGGACAACATTAAACGCATCAACATTTGAATTATATGGACCTCAGAAGAAGAAGAGAAAAAGAAAGGGACTAAAAAAGTATTTGAAGAGATTATAATTGTAAACTTCCCTAATATGGGGAACAAAATAGTTAATCAAGTCCAGGAAGCAAAGAGTCCTAAGGATAAATCCAAGGAGAAACATGCCAAGACATATATTAACCAAACTATCAAAAATTAAATACAATGAAAAAATATTAAAAGCAGCAAGGGAAAAACAACAAATAACACATAAGGGAATCCCCATAAGGTTAACAGCTTATCTTTCAGCAGAAACTCTGCAAGCCAGAAGAGAGTGCAAGACATATTTAAAGTGATGAAGGGGAAAAACCTACAACCAAGATTACTCTACCCAGCAAGGATCTCATTAGATTTGACAGAGAAATTCAAACCTTTACAGAGAAGCAAAAGCTAAGAGAATTCAGCACCATCAAACCAGCTTTACAACAAATGCTAAAGGAAATTCTCTACGCAGGAAACACAAGAGAAGGAAAAGACCTACAATAACAAACTCAAAACAATTACAAAATGGTAATAGGAACATACATATAGATAATTACCTTAAATGTAAATGGATTAAATGCTCCAACCAAAAGATGTGGACTGGCTGAATGGATACAAAAACAAGACCCATATATATACTGTCTACAAGAGATCCACTTCTAACCTAGGGACACATACAGACTGAAAGTGATGGGATGGAAAAAGATATTCCATGCAAATGGAAATCAAAAGAAAGCTGGAGCAGCAATTCTCATAGACAAAAGAGACTTTAAAACAAAGACTATTACAAGAGACAAAGAAGGACACTATGTAATGATCAAGGGATCAATCCAAGAATAAGATATAACAATCATAAATATTTATGCACCCAATATAGGAACACCTCAATACTCTGCCTCAATACTGTAAGGCAAATACTAACAGCCATAAAAAGGGAAATTGACAGTAACACAATCATAGTAAGGGACTTTAACACCCCACTTTCACCAATGGTCAGATAATTCAAAATGAAAATAAGTAAGGAAACACAAGTTTTAAATGATACATTAAACAAGATGGACTTGATATTTATAGGACATTCCATCCAAAAACAACAGAATACACTTTCTTCTAAAGTGTTCATGGAACATTCTCCAGGATAGATCATATTTTGGGTCACAAATCAAGACTTGGTAAATTTAAGAAAATGGAAATTGTATCCCATATCTTTTCCAACCACAAAGCTATGGACAAGATATAAATTAGAGGAAAAAAATCTGTAAAAACTACAAACACATGGAGGTCAAACAATACACTACTTAATAACCAAGAGATCACTGGAGAAATCAAAGAGGAAATCAAAAAATACCTAGAAACGAATGACAATGAAAACATGACAACCCAAAACCTATGGGTTGCAGCAAAAGTAGTTCTAAGAGGAAAGTTATAGCAATACAATCCTACCAAAAAAACAAGAAACATCACAAATAAACAACCTAAACTTACACCTAAAGCAATTAGAGAAAGAAGAATAAAAAAACCCCAAAGTTAGCAGAAGGAAAGCAATCATAAAGATCATATCTCTAATAAGTCAAAAAGAAATGAAGGAAATGATAGCAAAGATCAATAAAACTAAAAGCTGGTTCTTTGAGAAGATAAATAAAATTGATAAACCATTAGCCAGACTCATCAAGAAAAAAAGGGAGAAGACTAAAATCAATAGAATTAGAATTCAAAAAGGAGAAGTAACAACTGACACTGAAGAAACTCAAAGGATCATGAGACAGTACAACAAGCAGCTATATGTCAAGAAAATGGAAAACCTGGAAGAAATGGACAAATTCCTAGAAATGCACACCTTCTAAGACTGAACCAGGAAGAAATAGAAAATATGAACAGACCAATCACAAGCACTGCAATTGAAACTGTGATTAAAAACCTTCCAACAAACAAAAGCCCAGGACCAGATGGCTTCACAGGTGAATTCTATCAAACATTAGGGAAGAGCTAACACCTATCCTTCTAAAACTCTCCAAACTATAGCAGAGAGAGGACCACTCCCAAACTCATTCTATGAGGCCACCATCACCCTGATACCAAAACCAGAGAAAGATGTCACAAAGAAAGAAAACTACAGGCCAATATCACTGATGAACATAGATGCAAAAATCCTCAACAAAATATTAACAAGCAGAATCCAACAGCATATTAAAAGGATCATACACCATGATCAAATTGGGCTTATCCCAAGAATGCAAGGATTCTTCAATATATGCAAACCAATCAATGTGATAAAACACGATAACAAATTGAAAGAGAAAAACAGTATGACCATCTCAATAGATGCAGAGACAGCTTTTGACAAAATTCAACACCCATTTATGATAAAAACCATCCAAAAGGAGGCATAGACAGAACTTACCTCAACATAATAAAGGCCATATATGACAAACCCACAGGCAACATCATCCTCAATGGTGGAAAACTGAAACCATTTCCACTAAGATCAGGAACAAGGCAAGGTTGCCCACTCTCACCACTATTATTCAACATAGTTTTAGAGGGTTTAGCCACAGCAATCAAAGATGAAAAATAAATAAAAGGAATCCAAACAGGAAAAGAAGAAGTAAACCTGTCACTGTTTTCAGATGACATGATACTATACATAGAGAATCCTAAAGATGCTACCAGAAAACTACTAGAGCTAATACATGAATTTGGTAAAGTAGCAGGATACAAAATTAATGCACAGAAATCTCTGGCATTCCTATACTCTAATGATGAAAAATCTGAAAGTGAAATCAAGAAAACACTCTCATTTACCATTGCAACAAAAAGAATAAAATATCTAGGAATAAACCTAACTAAGGAGACAAAAGACTTGTACGCAGAAAATTATAAGACACTGGTGAAAACAATTAAAGGTGATACAAAGAGATGGAGAGACATACCATGTTCTTGGATTGGAAGAATCAACATTATGAAAATGACTCTACTACACAAAGCAATCTACAGATTCAAAGCAACCCCTATCAAAGTACCAGTGGCATTTTTCACATAACTAGAAAAAAAATTTCACAATTTGTCTGGAAACACAAAAGACAATGCATAGCCAAAGCAATCTTGAGAAAGAAAAATGGAGCTGGAGGAATCAGGCTCCTGGACTTCAGACTATACTACAAAGCTACAGTAATCAAGGCAGTATGGTACTGGCACAAAAACAGAAATATAGGTCAAAGGAACAGGATAGAAAACCCAGAGATAAACCCACACACATATCGTCACCTTATCTCTGCTAAAGGAAGCAAGAATATACAGTGGAGAAAAGACAGCCTCTTCCATAATTTGTGCTGGGAAAAGTGGACAACTATATGTAAAAGAATGAAATTAGAACACTCCCTAACACCATACACAAAAATAAGCTCAAAATGGATTAAAGATCTAAATGTAAGGCCAGACACTATCCAACTCTTAGGGGAAAACATAGGCAGAACACTCTATCACATAAATCACAGCAAGATCCTTTTTGACCCACCTCCTACAGAAATGGAAATAAAAACTAAAATAAACAAATGGGACCTAATGAAACTTAAAAGCTTTCGCACAGGAAAGGAAACCATAAACAAGATAAAAAGACAACCCTCAAAATGCGAGAAAATATTTGCAAATGAAGGAACTGGCAAAAGATTAGTCTCCAAAATTTACAAGCAAAACATGCAGCTCAATATCAAAGAAACAAACAACCCAATCCCAAAATGGGCAGAAGATCTAAATGGACATTTCTCCAAGGAAGAGTTACAGATTGCCAACAAACACATGAAAGAATGCTCAACATCATTAATCATTAGAGAATTGCAAATCAAATCTACAATGAGTTATCATCTAACACTGGTCAGAAGGGCCCTCATCAAAAAATCTACAAGCAATAAATGCTGGAGATGGTGTGGAGAAAAGGGAACCCTCTTGCACTGTTAGTGGGAATGTAAGTTGATACAGCCACTATGGATAACAGTTTGGGGTTTTCTTAAATAACTAAAAACAGAACTAGCATATGACCCAGCAATCCCATTATTGGGTATATACCATGAAAAAATCATAATTCAAAAAGAGTCATGTACTACAATGTTCATTGCAGCTCTATTTACAGTAGCCAGGACATGGAAGCAACCTAAGTGTCCATCAGCAGATGAATGGATAAAGAAGATGTGGCACATATGTGCAATGGAATATTACTCAGCCATAAAAGAAACGAAATAGAGTTATTTGTAGTGAGGTGGATGGACCTAGAGTCTGTCATACAGAGTGAAGTAAGTCAGAAAGAGAAAAACAAATACCGTATGCTAACACACATATATAGAATCTAAGAAAGAAAAAAAAATGTCATGAAGTGCCTAGGAGCAAGACGGGAATAATGACACAGACCTACTGGAGAATGGACTTGAGGATACATGGAGGGGGGAAGGGTAAGCTGGGACAAATGAGAGTGGCATGGACATATATACACTACCAAATATAAAATAGATAGCTAGTGGGAAGGAGCTGCATAGCACAGGGAGATCAGCTCGGTGCTTTTTGACCACCTATAGGGGTGGGATAGTGAGGGTGGGAGGGAAGGAGATGCAAGAAGGAAGAGATATGGGGATGTATGTATATGTATAGCTGATTCACTTTGTTATAAAGCAGAAACTAACACACCCTTGTAAAGCAATTATACTCCAATAAAGATGTTAAAAAAAAAAAACCTAAACAGTCAAAAAAATAAATAATTAATTAATTAAAATAAATATATAATCTTATAAAAATAAGTGCTCAAGTACTGAATAGTTTTCAGTTATTGAAAGAGCATTAGAAAATTCTGGGGAAATTGTTTATGCTAGAATTTTTAATACATGAAGAATAACAGGTGAAAATATTGGTCTTTTTATAGATCATTGTTTATTTTCAGACTTTTCTTGCTGAATTTTATTGATAAAGTAAATTATCTTGAAATGAATGTACTTATCCAAACCAGATAGTTTACATAAATTTTAAAATGCCACTCAAATATCAATTCCAAAATAAGTAAATAATAAATACCATAAACCTAAAAATAATAATAAAAATTTTTTTTAAATTAAATACTGCTGATTATTGAACAACCTTATGAATAATAATACAACCATTAAGTTGAATGGTTAAAAGAGAAACTTATATGTGAATTTTATCTCAATAATGGTGTTATTTTTAAAAATAACTGCAAAAAATAGATTGAATCTTGGTAGAAATTTCAATTTAAATTCACTCCGTGAAATAAATATATTTCAGTGTGGACAGTCATTTTCCTTCTGACTGTGTATCACAGTGCTGTTTTGATAGTTTACTACATGGTAGTTAAGAGAACAATATCTCCTAATCCTCACTGAAGATTCTGGAAAAATCCCAAATGCATCAGCTACTTACATAGCCTGTTATCATTTACTCATTCACAGCCTAGTGGACCTGTCTTATAATAGAGGAAAAGAAGCAGTGGGTCTGTGGATATAATCTTTTTCCTGGCAGCTACTGAGCCTTGCATAATCAACTTCTGATGCAACACAGCTAAGGCATGGGTTATTAATATCTACTGGTGTCTTTTCCTCTAAAAGCAATCAATCCTGGTGTTGCCTGTCCTAAACACACTGTAAAATCAATTTATTGGAATACCATCCATATATAATTGTTGTAGAAATCTATCTATATTATGCTATTTAAAAATCCCTTGCTTTAATATATCCAAAATTTCCATCCCCCTGATAATGCAATTTTCAACATTAGAATTTCATTTTTTAATGTCAAAGTCTATAAAAATACAAATGTCTTTTCAGTGGTGCCAATATCTTTTAAGTTTTCCTATTAACGTAACAACAAAATCCAAATCATTGTTTCTCTCTTCTTGCTATGCCTTTTTTGTTGTTAAAATATTTCTCATATATGTATTTTCTGTTTTCATCATCAATATTAACAAGTCCATACCTACATTTACTAAAACCTGTTACTGTTAGAGTCATTTATTTGATCTCCTGACTTCCAGTCTTCTGTTCTTCAACTTAACCAACATTCCACTGTTGTAATAATCTGATCATGAAAGGACGAGGACCACTATATTGCTTGCTTGTGCAAATCCAACTTCCTCTTCCAGATTTTATAACCCTAAAGCCAGTTCCAATAGTACATATTAAGTATATCTCCCATTAATCTCCAACACAAATTATTTCATTCAATCCTCAATGATAATATATTCATTCCTTTGGACTTACATTCTTTCATTGAATCATGTCTATGCTATCATTAACAAAAGAAATACTGGTTAAGAGAACATGGTAGATTCTGATGTGTTGCCCAGATCCCCTTTCAGGAATGAAGTTATTTGTCCTCAACTGCTATTAGTATAATAGAAAATGTCTCTCAGATTCAGCCTGCTTTGAGGACTGCCTCACCTAAATACATCTTCCTTATCCAAAGTCATACCTGTTTTCATGGGACAGTGGTATCCAGTGCCTGATCAACATAGATGACTCCCTTCTTTCCCCCAACTTAGGAAAACCTTATAGGCAGCCAAGTTTAAGCTGCCTATAAGGTTGAAGTCAACATATAAGGTTGGCTAACTCATCATTGGGAATACATCAAGCTCAGTTTACTTCTCTGCCAAATCCCGCTTCCTTCCTGGCCTATCCATATGTGGTGATTCCAAAAGCACTCCCTGAGTGCATTCTAATCTCTATCTTAGAGACTGTTTCTAGGGGAAAAAAAACCTACAACAGAACTCTTAAGCAGTATATACAGTTGACCCTTGAACAACATAGATTTGAACTGCATAGGTCCATTTATACATGGATTTTTTTCAATAAATATACAAAAATGTATGCGTAGAATATTGTGTGCAAGAATGCCATTGAAGTGGGTAGCCTATCCTTACATAGACAAAAGGGGAGCTATATTTAACATAAAATTAATAATGGGTTAGTTTTATTATTGTTTTATTACTTTGTTTTCAAACACTTATGTTACCTTGTAGAATGCCTCTCTCTCTTTTATTTGGAGAAACTGTGTATGAGCCTATGATCACAGGTGTTTTTTAAAAAATATATAACGTTTCCATTTTTAAAAAATATAACAATGTTTTCAATACTGTATTATTGACTGTAATATTGTATGCCATAAAAATTATTTTTTTCACAAAATTTCAATTGTTTATTATTCTTATTTGGATTTTCAATACACGAGTCTATTTTTAGCTATAACCAGACCTCATCCGAAATGCCATAATCCCAGCCTAGAGTTGTCACAACAAATTATTTATGGTTGGATTTAAGAAATAACAAGAGATGTAGATATTGCTAATTTCACCCATCTTTTTTTTTTTTTAACATCTTTATTGGAGTATAACTGCTTTACAGTGGTGTGTTAGTTTCTGCTCTATAACATAGTGAATCAGCTATACATTTACTTATATCCCAGTATCTCCTCCCTCTTGCGTCTCCCTTGCACACTCCCTATGCCACCCCTCTAGGTGGTCAAAAAACACCGAACTGACCTCCCTGTGCTATACGGCTGCTTCTCACTAGCTATCTATTTTACATTTACATTTTACATTACATATGCCACTCTCTCACTTCGTCCCATCTTACATGTCCTCCTCCCCATGTCCTCAAGTCCATTCTCTACGTCAGCATCTTTATTCCTGTCCAGCACCTAGATTCTTCATAACCATATTTTCTTTTAGATTCCATATATATATGTTAGCATACGGTATTTGTTTTTCCCTTTCTGACTTATTTCACTCCGTATGACAGACTAGGTCCATCCACCTCACTACAAATAACTCAGTTTCGTTTCTTTTTATGGCTGAGTGATATTCCATTGTATATATGTGCCATATCTTCTTTATCCATTCATCTGTTGAAGGACACTTAGGTTGCTTCCATGTCCTGGCTATTGTAAATAGAGCTGCAATGAACATTGTGATACACTAGGTTCTTTTGAATTATGGTTT
The DNA here is from genome assembly GCF_005190385.1 of Monodon monoceros. Classification (NCBI taxonomy): domain Eukaryota; kingdom Metazoa; phylum Chordata; class Mammalia; order Artiodactyla; family Monodontidae; genus Monodon; species Monodon monoceros. The sequence continues at coordinate 34,383,358 of NW_021703785.1, forward strand.
TATGAGGGTATATACCCAGTAGTGAGATTTCTGGGTCGTATGGTAGTTCTATTTTTAGTTTTTTAAGGAACCTCCATACTGTTCTCCATAGTGGCTGTATCAATTTACATTTCCACCAACAGTGCAAGAGGGTCCCCTTTTCTCCATATCCTCTCCATCATTTATTGTTTGTAGATTTTTTGATGATGGCCATTCTGACTGGTGTGAGGTGATACCTCATTGTAGTTTTGATTTGAACTTCTCTAATGATTAGTGATGTTGAGTATCCTTTCATGTGTTTATTGGCAATCTGTATATTTTCTTTGGAGAAATGTCTGTTTAGGTCTTTTACCCATTTTTGGATTGGGTTTTTGTTTCTTTATATTGAGCTGCATGAGCTGCTTGTAAATTTTGAGATTAATCCTTTGTCAGTTGTTTCTTTTGCAAATATTTTCTCCCATTCTGAGGGTTGTCTTATTGTCTTGTTTATGTTTTCCTTTGCTGTGCAAAAGCTTTTAAGTTTCATTAGGTCTCATTTGTTTATTTTTGTTTTTAATTCCATTTTTTTAAGAGGTGGGTCGAAAAGGACCTGGCTGTGGTTTATGTCATAGAGTGTTCTGCCTATGTTTTCCTCTAAGAGTTTGATAGTGTCTGGCCTTACATTTAGGTCTTTAATCCATTTTGAGTTTATGTTTGTTCATGGTGTTAGGGAGTGTTCTAATTTCATTCTTTTACTTGCAGCTGTCCAGTTCTCCCAGCACCACTTATTGAAGAGGCTGTCTTTTCCCCATTGTACATTCTTCCCTCCTTTAATAAAAATAAGGTGAACGTAAGTGTGTGGGTTTACCTCTGGGCTTTCTTTTTTTTTTTTTTTTTTTTTTTTTGGCGGTACATGGGCCTCTCACTGTTCTGGTCCCTCCCGTTGCAGAGCACAGGATCTGGACATGCAGGCTCAGTGGCCATGGCTCACGGCACCAGCCACTCCATGGCAAGTGAGATCTTCCTAGACCAGGGCACGAACCCATGTTCCCTGCATCGGCAGGCGGACTCTCAACCACTGTGCCACCAGGGAAGCCCTACCTATGGGCTTTCTACCCTGTTCCATGGATCTATATTTCTGTTTCTGTGCCGGTACCATACTGTCTTGATTTCTGTAGCCTTGCCGTATAGTCTGAAGTCAGGGAGCCTGAGGCCTCCAGCTCCGTTTTTCTTTCACAAGATTGCTGTGGCTATTTGGGGTCTATTGTGTTTCCATACAAAGTGTGAATTTTTTTGTTCTAGTTCTGTGCAAAATGACATTGGTAGTTTGTTAGGGACTGCATTGTATCTGTAGATTTCTTTGGGTAGTACAGTCATTTTCACAAGGTTGATTCTTCCAATCCAAGAACATGCTACATCTCTCCATCTGCTTGTATTATCTTTAATTTCTTTCATCAGTGTTTTATTATTTTCTGAATACAGACCTTTTGTCTCCTTAGGTAGGTTTTAGCCTAGGTATTTTATTCTTTTTGTTGCAGTGGTAAATGGGAGTGTTTCTTTAATTTCTCTTTCAGATTGTTCATCATTAGTGTATAGGAATGCAAGAGATTTCTGTGCATTAATTAGGTTTCCTGCTACTTTACCACAGTCATTGATTAGCTCTAATAATTTTCTGGTAGCATCTTTAGGATTCTCTGTGTTTAGCATCATGTCATCTGCAAACAGCGACAGTTTTACTTCTTCTTTTCTGATTGGGATTCCTTTTATTTCTTTTTCTTCTCTGATTTCTGTGGCTAAAACTTCCAAAACTATGTTCAATAATACCATTGAGAGAGGACATCCTTGTCTTGTTCCTGATCTTAGAGGAGATGGTTTCAGTTTTTCACCATTGAGATCGATGTTGGCTGTGGGTTTGTCATATATGGCCTTTAATATGTTGAGATAAGTTCCCTCTATGCCTAATTTCTGGAGGGTTTTTATCATAAATTGATGGTGAGTTTTGTCAACAGCTTTTTCTGCATCTATTGAGATGATCATATGTTTTTTCTCCTTCAATTTGTTAATAAGGTTTCTCACATAGTTTGATTTGCATATATTGAAGACTCTTGAGTTCCTGGGATAAACCCCACTAGATCATGGTGTAAATCCTTTTAATGTGCTGTTGGATTCTGTTTGCTAGTATTTTGTTGAGGGTTTTTGCATCTATATTCATCAGTGTTATTGGTCTGTAGTTCTGTTTCTTTGTGACATCTTTGTCTGGATTCAGTATCAGGGTGATGGTGGCCTCATAGAATAAGTGTGGGAGTGTTCCCCCTCTGCTATATTTTGGAAGAGTTTGAGAAAGACAGGTGTTAGCTCTTCTTTAAATGTTTGATAGAATTTTCCTGTGAAGCCATTAGGTCCTGGGCTTGTGTTTTTTAGAATATATTTAATCACAGTTGCAATTTCAGTGCTTGGAATTGGTCTGTTTATATTTTCTATTTCTTCCTGGTTCAATCACAGAAGATTGTGCTTTTTAAAAATTTGTCCATTTCTTCCAGCTTGTCCATTTTATTGGCATATAGTTGCTTGTAGTATTCTCTCGTGATCCTTTGTATTTCTGCAGTGTCAGTTGTTACTTCTCCTTTTTCATTTCTAACTCTATTGATTTTTTTCTTCTCCCTTTTTGTCTTGACGAGTCTGGCTAATGGGTTATCAATTTTGTGTATCTTCTCAAAGAACTAGATTTTAGTTTTATTGATCTTTGCTATTGTTTCCTTCATTTGTTTTTCATTTATTTATGATCTGATCTTTATTATTTCATTCCTTCTGCTAACTTTGGGGTTTTTTGTTCTTCTTTCTCTAATTGCTTTAGCTGTAATGTTAAGTTGTTTATTTGAGATGTTTCTTGTTTATGGAGATAGGATTGTATTGCTATAAACTTCCCTCTTAGAACTGCTTTTGCTGCATCCCAAAGGTTTGGGGTCATTGAGTTTTCATTGTCATTTACTTCTAGGTATTTTTTAAATTTCCTCTTAGATTTCTTCAGCGATGCCTTGGTTATTAGGTAGCGTATTTTTTAACCTCCATGTGTTTTTGTTTTTCACAGATTTTTTCCTGTAATTGATATCTAGTCTCAGAGCAATGTGGTCAGAAAACATACTTGATAGGCTTTCAGCTTTGTTCAATTTACCAAGGCTTGATTTGTGACCCAATGTATGATTTATCCTGGAGAATGTTCCATGAGCACTTGAGAGGATAGTGTATTCTGTTGTTTCTGGATGGAATTTCCTATAAATATCAATTAAGTCCATCTTTTTTAATGTATCATTTAAAGCTTGTGTTTCCGTATTTATTTTCAATATGGATGATCTGTCCATTGGTGAAAGTCAGGTGTTAAAGTCCCCTCCTATGATTGTGTTACTGTCGATTTCCATTTTATGGCTGTTAGTGTTTGTCTTATGTATTGAGGTTCTCCTATGTTGGGTGCATAAGTATTTACAATTGTTATACCTTCTTGAATTGATCCCTTGATCATTATGTAGTGTCATTTGTCTCTTTTAATAGTATTTATTTTGAAATCTACTTTGTCTGATTTGAGAACTGCTATTCCCTGTTTCCTTTGATTTCCATTTGCAGGGAATATTTTTTCCATACCCTCACTTTCAGTCTGTATGTGTCCATAGGCCAGAATTAGTCTCTTGTAGACAGCATATATATGGGTCTTTCTTTGGTATCTATTCAGCCAGTGTATGTCTTGTGCTTGGAGCATTGAATCCATTTACATTTAAGATAATTATCGATAGGTATGTTCCTATATCCATTTTCTTAATTTTCGGGGTTTTGTATTGTAGGTCTTTTCCTTTTCTTGTGTTTCCTGCCTAGAGAAGTTCCTTTAGTATTTGTTGTAAAGCTGGTTTGGTGGTGCTGAATTTCTTTGCTTTTGCTTCTCTGTAAAGTTTTTAATTTCTCTGTCAAATATGAATGAGATCGTTGCTGGGTAGAGCAATCTTGTTTGTAGGTTTTTCCCTTTCATCACTTTGAATATGTCCTGACAGTCCCTTCTGGCTTGCTTAGTTGTTGCTGAAAGTTCAGCTGTTAACCTTATGGGGATTCCCTTCTTTTTTATTTGTTGTTTTTCCTTTTTAATATTTTTTCTTTGTGTTTAATTTTTGATAGTTTGTTTAATATGTGCCTTGGAGTGCTTCTTCTTGGATTTATCCCATATGGGACTCTCTGCACTTCCTGGACTTGATTAACTATTTCCTTTCCCATATTAGGGAAGTTTTCAAATATAATCCCTTCAAATATTTTCTCAGTCAGTTTCTTTTTTTCTTCTTCTTCTGGCACCCCTATAATTTGAATGTTGGTGCATTTAATGTTGTCCCAGTGGTCTCTGAGATTGTCCTCAATTCTTTTCATTCTTTTTCCTTCATTCTCCTCTGCAATAGCTATTTCCACTATTTTATCTTCCACGTCACTTATCCTTTCTTTTGCCTCAGTTATTCTGCTATCGATTCCTTCTAGAGGATTTTTAATTTCATTTATTTTGTTGTTCATCATTGTTTGTTTTCTCTTTAGTTCTTATAGGTCCTTGTTAAACATTTCTTGTATTTTCTCCATTCTATTTCCAAGATTTTGGATCACCTTTACTATCATTAGTCTGAATTATTTTTCAGGTAGACTGCCTATTTCCTCTTCATTTATTAGGTCTGGTGGGTTTTTACCTTGCTCCTTCATCTGCTGTGTGTTTCTCTGTCTTCTCATTTTGCTTAACTTACTGTGTTTGGGGTCTCCTTTTCACAGGCTGCATGTTCGTAGTTTGTGTTGCTTTTGGTGTCTGCCCCTAGGGAGTAAGGTTGTTTCACTGGGTTGTGTAAGCTTCCTGGTTGAGGGACTGGTGCCTGTGTTCTGGTGGATGATGCTGGATCTTGGCTTTCTGGTGGGCAGGACAGCGTCCAGTGGTGTGTTTTGGTGTGTCTGTGTCCTTATTATGATTTTAGTCAGCCTCTCTGCTAATGGGTGGGGTTGTGTTCCTGTCTTGCTAGTTGTTTGGCATTGTGGTCCAGCACTGTAGCTTTTTGGACGTTGAGTGGTGCTGGGAGTTAGCATTGAAATGGAGATCTCAGGGAGAGCTTTCATCATTTGATACTACATGGAGCTGGGAGGGCTCTCATGGACCAGTGTCCTGAACTCGGCTCTCCCAGCTCACAGGCACAGGCCTGACACCCGGATGGAGCACCAAGACACTGCCAGCCACACAGCTCAGAATAAAATGGAGAAAATATAAAGATAGAAAGAAAATAAATAAATAAAATAAAATTATTAAAATAAAACATAAAAAATAATTTTTAAAAATAAAAAATTAAAAAGTAATAAAAAAGAAAAAAAATAGAAAGAAAGAAGAGAGTAACCAAACTAAAAAACAAACCCACCAACAATAGCAAGTGCTAAAATCTATACTAAGAAAAAAACAAACAAACGTGCAGACAGAACCCTAAGACAAATGGTAAAAGCAAAGCTATACAGACAAAATTACACAAAGAAGCATGCACATACACACTCACAAAAATGAAAATGGAAAAGAAAATACATATCTTTGCTCCCAAAGTCCACCTCCTCAATTTTGGGATCACTCATTGTCTAAAGAGGTATTCCACAGATGCGGGGTACATCAAGTTGATTGTGGAGATTTAATCCACTGCTCCTGCAGCTGCTGAGAGAGATTGCCCTTTCTCTTCTTTGTTCGCACAGCTCCTGTGGTTCATCTTTGGATTTGGACCCGCCTCTGCATTTAGGTCATCTGTGGGTGTCTGTTTATCGCTCAGACAGGATGGTGTTAAAGGAGCAGCTACTTAGGGCGCTCTTGCTCACTCTTGCCAGAGGGAGTGAGGGGTACGGAATGCAGGGCCAGCCTGTAGTGGCAGAAGCCAGCATGATGCTGCAACAGCCTGAGGCACACCAGGTGTTATCCTGGGGAAGTTGTCCCTGGATCAAGGGACCTTGTCAGTGGCGGGCTGCACAGGCTCCCAGGAGGGGAGGTGTGGATAGTGACCCGTGCTTGCACACAGGATTCTTGGTGGCTGCAGTAGCAGCCTTAGCATCTCATGCCCTTCTCTGGTGTCTGCACTGATAGCCATGGTCACTCCCATCTCTGGAGTTTGTTTAGGTGATACTCTGAATCCCCTCTCCTCGCACTCTCTGAACAATGGTCTCTTGCCTCTTAGGCAGTTCCAGACGTTTTCCCGGACTCTCTCCCAGCTAGCTGTGGTGCACTATACCTTGCAGAATTTTTTCACACAGCCAACCCCAGTCCTTGCCCTGGGATCTGAACTCCAAAGCCCAAGCCTCAGTTCCCAGCCCCCACATGTCTTTTGTCTACTTAGGTAGGTTTATTCCTAGATATTCTACTCTTTTTGTTTCAATGGTAAATGGGAGTGTTTTCTTAATTTCACTTTCAGATTTTTCATCATTAGTGTAAAGGAATGCCAGAGATTTCTGTGCATTAATTTTGTATCCTGTTACTTTACCAGATTCATTGATTAGCTCTAGTAATTTTCTGGTAGCATCTTTAGGATTCTCTATGTATAGTATCATGTCATCTGAAAGCAGGGACAGGTTTACTTCTTTTCCAGTTTGGATTCCTTTTATTTATTTTTCATCTTTGATCGCTGTGGCTAAAACGTCTAAAACTATGTTGAATAATAGTGGTGAGAGTGGGCAACCTTGTCTTGTTCCTGATCTGGTTGGCACCAATCCTCCAGGCGGGAACCTCTCCACTTTGCCCTCTGCAACCCTGTTGCTGAGCTCTCCTCCATGGCTCTGAAGCTTCCCCTCTCCACCACCCGCAGTCTCTACCCAGGAAGGGGCTTCCTAGTGTGTGGAAACCTTTCCTCCTTCACAGCTCCCTCGCACTGGAGCTGTTCCCATCCCTATTCCTTTGTCTCTGTTTTTTCTTTAGCTCTACTCAGGTACGTGGGGAGTTTCTTGCCTTTTGGGAGGTCTGAGGTCTTCTGCCAGCATTCAGTCGGTGTTCTGTAGTTGTTCCACATGTAGATGTATTTCTGTGGAGGAAGGTCATCTCCAAGTCTTGCTCTTCCACTATCTTGAAGCTCCTCCCTATTTAACTTTAGAATGTCTCATCTCCCTTCAAAGCTCCGTAAACATTAGTGGTCACTCCCCTTTCTCTCCTAGCAACCTCTGATGTTCTTTCTGTGTATATGAATTTCCTTATCTGGACTTCTCAGGTTTTTCATCCTTTTATACAGAATTTATGAGGTGTAAGGAAAACATTTGAACTCAAATTCATTTCATGCTAGGATGACTTTTTTCCCCCTTTATATCATCTTGACACAATTTGGAGTAGTTGACTTAATACAAACAATAAAATAGACTTTGTGGCAGCTCTCCCCTAATGTTCATCTAAATACGTGTATAAATGGAGGGGAGTTGACTGTCTAAGTATTTTCATGTTATAGATCATGTTACAAAGTTATCTATCAAAAGGGATCTTGACACCCCCTTCCTCTCTCCTTTATCTATAGTTTCTGGCCACAGTCACTCCCCTTTGCTTCTCCTTATGGTGTGGTACAATCTGCCCTTTGTAGTGTAGACCCATGGGGAAAAGTCTGTACCTGCCCTTGAAATGGGCTCGGGGGTGTTTGGAGTGGGGCAGATGGGATTGAGTTGTAGCTGATACCTGCCCTGGACATGGGCTCGGAGACATTTGGTAGGAAATTCTGGAGTCCTAGGTGCTTGGAATGGTGCAGATGGGGTTGGGTTGCTACTAAGTAGGCACAACCCATTGACTCCTCTAAATTATTGCTTCTATAGTGAATGGCAAAGCCAGAGAAAGGTCAGAGCAAGGTCCTCTAATGCATGGATCCCCGATGCTGTAACCTCTTGCTCAGCTCTGAGAACAATACAGCAAATAACCCAAGTCTAAGGCAGGCGTTTGGGAAAAATATCACCTTTCTAAGGGCCCCTAAAGTCCCTTAACTCAATGCGTACATAAACTTACCTTAATTTAAGCAATGCATTCATAAGAATTTCCTCCATCATTAAAATAACAAAGTGCATTCATGTTGTAATGAATGCATTTTTCTCATGTTCTATTTCTTGAAAGAATGATGAAACGCAAATTATGGAAAGTTGTTCCCATAGTTAAGGAAGCTTAAGATAGCTAAACAATGCATTGAATTCAGGTAACTGTAAGTGATGAATTGGAATTTTATAAAGAACCAGGAAAACTTAGTTTATTTTCTAATTCTGTTTATGGCTAACAAAAAGAATATTAAAGAAAGAAAGGAAGAAAGAAAAGAAAACCAAAACTAAACCAATGCAAACAAACCCCTCCTGATTCCTTGATTTTTAGAGTAAGTAGAAATCAATGAAGAGAAATAAGTGATGAATTCTTAAAATGAGATGCTAATATTACATTCACCTCCAGTATAAAAGGTGAGAGCGAGACACCTCTAACACATATGCCAACAGTGAAGCAGTTCAGATTTTTCTATTCCTACAGCAGTGCTGAGACAATGATATATGAAAATGTATTGACTTGAAAGTAGAAATTAATTAAAAATAGAAATGTTGGGGTCTTCCCTGGTGGCGCAGTTGTTGAGGGTCCACCGGCCGATGCAGGGGGCACGGGTTTGTGCCCCAGTCCAGGAAGATCCCACGTGCCGTGGAGCAGCTGGGCCTGTGAGCCATGGCCACTGAACCTGCATGTCCGGAGCCTGTGCTCCGCAAAGGGAGAGGTCAAACAGTGAGAGACCCGCATACTGCCAAAAAAAAAAAAAACAGAAAAGAAAAGAAATGTATAAACGTGCAGTTTGAAGAATTCTCTTGGGTCACTCCCTTCCTGCAAGTAAAGTTTCTTCAGGCTCTCTCTGAGTGACACTCCCTCTCTGCCACTTAGTGTGACTGAAATGGTTGTTCCAGCCAGCATTGTGGCTTGCCTTTTTTTTCACTACCTGTTCAGGTAATCAATCAGAGAACAATGTGAATGCTGTTGCCTCTGTCAATTAAATTAGGTCAAAAGTGTAACAGCAGTGGAAAAAAAAAAAAAAGATCTGACAGTAAAGCAAAAGCCCAAGACACTGGAGCACCTTATGGTATGAGCAGACAATTCACTACCCAATTTCTAGAGAGAAGAAGCTCACAAACTGTTAAATACTGTTTTCCTTTGGGTAAAATTTTAATTAAAAAAGCAGCATGGATGCAGATTTCAGATCCTCACTATTTAAATAGCTGAGAAAGCTGTTTGAATTTTAAAACCTCATAGTATGTCATTTAAAAGGTTTTTTACATGTATTTAAATATGATTTGATCAATGTTTATAAGGTCACAGTAGAAACAGAAAAAATCAGAATAAGGTTGATCTTTGTATGTTACGTTGTGGGGAGCTGTTAGAGGTTGGTTCACTTAGGTTTTGGTGAGATTGGTTGTTTCCTGAGAAAATTATATAGGTAAGTAAGTATTCTTAAAATTGCTGTAAGTAACCCAGTCAAATATCTTTTTTCTTTGTAAATCAGTTATTGAATGAAAAGAAATTGGTAAGAAATCAAATAACCTCAAGGAGATCTTAGGAATGAACTATGTAAATAACTGATACTGAGGAAGAAGAAACAAAAACAAGAAACAAAGCAAAATAAATAGAAATTGTCTAAATGAACTGTTTCTTTATTGCTGAAATTATATGCTGTGGCATTATTTATAAAGCTGGGAGTTTAAAAGTGGCTCTTGTTGAATGATATGTAAGTTTCCAAGTAATTTTTTTAAAAAGCACCTTCAATAGTTAGAATTGCATTTACAGAACTCTACTTTGTTTTATTTTTATATAGTTCTTTTGAAAATACTATATCTAGAAATAAACTGTAGGATCAGCCAACAAACATACGCTTTATTCTTCACTTTCAAAACATTTCACTATTATGCCCCAAGCAATATTTATCATTTCAAAAAATGTAGTACATAAGCATTTAATTTAGTGTATATATTATAGAGCTTTCCTTGTTATTCCTTTGATATCATTGCTAACAAAAGCATTTTCCACAATGGAAACTGTAGGTAGTCAAAAATTTATTTATATGAATTATACACAAACATAAACTAGGCATACAGATTTATGTTTTGTGTGACCCTTTTAACTCTCTGTGCTTGCTGTTAAGTTGTATATTTTTCCATGGGAGCACGTAACTCATGAGAAAATGACTAACATTGAAAACTCAGTTAAGTCTCAAAAATAGGCATTAGTTCTCAGACATGACTCTCCTTTTGGGAAATCAAAGTTTTTATAGCTGGATAAATTAATGTTTCAAATGTATGAATACAGATGCTGTTTGCAAATTTGTCACAATCTGTCTTCCAGCAGAAGAATTTATACTGTATACAGTAATAGAAAACAGAAAACTGCATATTTTACTAAATTGCAGCTGTGTGTGGAAGATTTATGTGATTATTTTTTGTCAGTGAAACATGTCGTGAAACACCCATGTATTTCACTGGAGTATTGTAAACAAACCATGTATATTTATTTTAAAACTTATTCTACATTTATTTCACAAAATATATAATGCCCTTACATTAAAAAGCACAAGTGTATTAAATCTGTTCAGAGTAATTTCATTACTTCAAAAGCCAGTTTATATTTTAAACATTGAACAGGATTTTAACTTTCAACCTTAGGAGAGTAATCCATATGTTTTTCCATCCAAACATTTTCTTAGGTCTTGAAAAGGTGTCAACACTCAACAAAATGAATTGTAAATGTATAAAATATGTCATGAATTGGATTTTTATTGGTAAATAAATCTGAGCATTGCAGGTACAAAGGCAAGCATTATATAAAGAATTATTTAATTGTCCATGTCATTGTGCATGTACATGTAAAACCCACAAAGTCATTTTTACATAAAATGGTTACATCCTGTGTTATTATTGTGTGGGAAAAGCTTAATATTATAAGGTATGTCTCAAGGTGCTAGGATAACAGAAAAAATCTGCTTTGGGGTTATATTCCAATCTAGAGGAGAAGAGTAGTCTCTTTACAAAGAAGTTTGGAAATTAGCCCTTCTCCAGCCTCCCATAATATTTACCTATAGATGAAACTGATGACACTAGACCATCAACTCAACAATGACATAAAGTCCAAGAGTCATGGAGCATTCTGACTGGAGAGACAATAACTAAGTCTTTTCTACAGTTAAAAAAAAGATGGTCAGAATTTATGCTTTAAATAAATTGAAGTTAAGCTTTCAAAAATTAATTATTAATTTGAAGTTTCAGAGGAAAATTTCTATAAAAGCTATAATAAAATAGGCCATAAATATTTCTTGCTCCAACATCTAATAGAAATTAAAGATAGCACTAATGGAAAAAGAAAAAGCAGAAGCAGCATCCAAGAGAGGAATGGGGCAACATCATGCCATAACATTTCAAAGGCAACAGCAAAAGAAAACAGAATATTCTAGTTTCCAGAGACAAGGCTCAGTTCCCAACCCAAACTCCACTCTCCAGAACAGAGAATACAGAGTCAACAAAAACCTGAAAGCTTTCATTAAGGCCCCTAATATGGAAAATGATGAGCCATCAATATTCTTTATTGTTTTCTTTCTGTAACCTTGGGGCAGAAGGGAAGGACCAGATGGGAGAAGAGACTGATAAAACAGGGGATGTGACAACCTAAATTTACTTTCACTGATGGAAGCACAGGATACAGTGTATCACAATGAAGGGAAAAAATTCATAATTCTATGAAATTTTATCTTTTGTCTTATAAATATGAGATACAGGCCATACTAGAAGAATACACCAAACAAGACATTTAACATAATATCAGAAAAGAAAGAAGAACCTTAGGCCTCCGAGAAAGTTTGGGTTTGGGCTGTGGAAAAGTGACATAGGTAAAGAAATTGGTCTCAGAAAGATTTAAGGGAACCAAATAGCTTCTGGTTGGTGTATCTTCTCAGTTTAACCACAAGCAAGATACAGGATATGATATGACAATTATATAAATCAAGCAAAGAAAAAGACCAAGCAAATGTAGCAAGAATAAGATGAATTTGGAGAAAAGAGGAGAGGGAAAAGGAGGAGAAAGAAAGAGAAAGAAGAAAAGGATGGAGGAAAATACATAACATAAAAAAATTCACAAAATAACTAATTTTCAAAGAAAATATAACCCAAAGTAAGAAGAAATTTTTTGATGAGTGTTTTGTAATATAATTGGAAACATTAAGATAATTCAATGTAACAATAACTTAAAAATCACATTACAAACAAACCAAAAAACTGGAATAAAAGGGAAGATTGTGAAGCAAAATAAACTAAAAGAAACTGATATCAACATAATAAAATTAACATATACATTAGAAAAATCTAGAGGAACTACAATTCAAATTACTGACATAAAATGTTTGTGGTAATAAAAGGGAATACCTATGAATATTATTGAGAAATTAATGTAATGAGGAGACAATATAGATATGAGGCATAAATAGAGATAAAATTTGGAGAATGAAACAAAAGTTATTCAAAATTCAAATAGAAGAAAATTTAACTGCAATGTAAAAAGTTAGTATAGTATGAATAATAGTGTGAAAGAGCAACAGTAGTCCCAAGCAGGTGAGGGGGAAGCACAGAAACTACTGGTTTAGCCACAATCATTAAGGGTAATTTTGCAACTTTCTTGAAATGTTCTGATAATGAGAAAAAAATTTTTTAAAAAGCTCATGGAGAATGGAGAAGCAGTGTTGGTAAATACCAAATCCCTTTGTGAGTGAAATAACTGTGGCAATTGTGGTTTCAGGACATAATGTGAATGTTTAAACCTTGTCAGTAAATAATAAAATCATATGTAACCAAAAATTTGTGGGTCAGTAAGTGGAAGATGTGAAGAATTCTAATATTCTCCTCTTTTCGAACATAAATCAACCAATATTATCTGAAATTGAAATAATTTTTTTAAAACTCCTTCAACTTCTGAACATTTTTTGCAATTTCGTTTCCTATCTACCCTTGTAAATTTTAGGAAATATTTCTTATGTACAGAAACTTTTTTTAATTTGGGGAATTTATTCAATTTAATTCACCTTTTTTTGACTTTGATAAAGTGGAAAAATGTTACATTTAAATATTTTATTAAAATATACTATACAAAAAGTTACCCTCTTTCTAGTATTATTTATTTCCTTTTTTTCTTTCTTTCCTTCTTTTCCTTCTCTCTTTCTTTTTCTTTCTCTCTTTCTTTCTTTCTTATTTTTAAAATATGTTAGCATACCTACTTATTCCAATGGTTCTCAAACATTTTGTTCTCAGGAACTCTTTTTACTAAAAAATTATTGAGAACACCAAAAATCTTCTGTTTATGTGACTTTTATCTATAGTTATTTATCATATTGGAAAACAAACCTAAGCATTCAAAAATATATTTTTTAATATATGTAATCTATTTAACCTATGTAAAATTAAAACCTCAAATGTTAACATATTTTTTATGAAAAATAACTATATTTTCCAAAACAAAAATATTTAGTAAGAAGAGTGGCATTTTTCTTATATTTTTATAATTTTCCATAATGTCTGATTTAAAAAAAAAAGCTTCTGCAATGAATTTGTTGCAACCTTTGTGTGTATCTGAAGTAGATAAAGAAACTCCAACCTCATAGAGATATGTAGTTGGAAAAATGAGAAAAATAATTACATCTGATACTACACTAAAACTCAACAAGAGGAAGTTTCTCAAAGACTAGTTGCAATGTGAAATGATATCAATGAACTTTTCATAATCTGTCACATTAAAATCCACTTGTCTGTCTTGTACTTTGAATAACTGTAAAATGCAAAATTTTGTAATACCATGTGTTGATCATTTTGAAAATATTGATAAGTTATATAGTTCTTAATATTAACATTTTCCTAAACAAAATAAAAATAAATCACATTAATTTTGCCTTCATCCTCATCAGATATATCTACAAGGACAAGGATGCTGTAAGTTTCACAGAGGCAGATTTCCACATATTTTGTCTGTCAGCCATTCTTTTAGATAAAAAAAAAAACATTCCATGGAAAATGGGGCTAGGGTAGTGCAAAACTCATATAAGTACACAAAAGCTTTACTTCGAGGTAACGAGGATATTCAATATGCTCCTTTTTCAAGAACATTTTTAAGTGAAGCTGGATTTGTTTTTAACTACTAGTGCATTGTGGTGAAGAATACAATGACTGCAAATGCTGTTTGGTGACACTGCCTTAATTTGTGAAAAGGAGGCAACAGTTTCATTGATCCCTGTTTTAGCATCATCAGTTCAAAGACCATACAATAAAAAAGGCACATATTGTCTCAGTGTTATAATAAAAATGGTTTGGGCTTTTTTATTCTCTAAAATGATCCCTGAAGATACACACAACATTGCAAAGTAAACTTTAAGAACTACTAATCTATTTTATTTATCCATCCATCAATTTATTAGGCATTAAGACATATCTGTCTTATGTCTTAATTTGAAAATGGTTTAAAGATTTAATAATGGTTAAAATTTTAATAATGGTTATTTCTGTTTGGTGGGATCGGGGGTGTCCTTTATTTTCTTCTTTGTATTTTGCTATACTGCTTGAATTATATATAATAAGTAACATTTTTTTAAAAAGATGATCTCATGCTCTTAAAAGCAAGGAGAAATTGTGAGAGATTCATTGCTTACAAATTTATTTAAATGAGGGAAACAATAAAAACAAAGAAATAATAAGAAAGGTGAGGCAGGAGGAAATGATTATTCTAGAAAAGACAAGATTAAACGGGACAAGGACAATATGAATATGCAGAAGAGATACCAAACCAGAGAGAAAGTAAAGGACTGTCCTGCACACACTGGGACTGGTCCCTGCTCTCTTATGGAAGGAACCAGAATCTGCTATCAGAACCACCTGTGTATCACCTACAATTTCGTACACAGGAACCAGCATACATTTCTCCTTACAGAATATGTGTTCAGTCATTTTAAACAAAAGTTTTTATTCCCTTCACAAAGATTCTGGCAAAAAAAAAAAAAAAAGACATTCTAAATGTCAAATATTGGTGCACACAGTGAGCAAAATCAAGGTAAGTCTTTCTTTCACACAAGTACCCACACAGACAGTACAGAATTATGTTTAAATCAGGCTATTTGTTAGGATATGAAACATACAGCACAAAGATCAACATTAGATTCCTTATTCTGGGCCTAAAAATGTCTTGTTACTTTATTGACAGAAAATTAAATAGAAAAAGTACAGCATTCATTTTATTTATACCAAACAAAAAAGTACTGTTGCAAATGGTTTTGAGTTGTCCCTTACACATAGCCAGACACAATTTACAAACTGAATAGACTATTTCTACACTTTATTTCAACAACTGTATCTTCTAGAGTACTTACAGCACTCTTGTTTTCTAGTGTCATCTTTTTAGTAACAAAGATTAAAATTGGAAGCCAACAGTTTTCAATTCTGAAGTACTGGATCCAATTACTCACAGCAACTAAAAGCAGAGTTTATTTTAATAGGATTTGCAGTAAAACAAGGCATATAAAAATCAGATGCATAGGTGAAGACTTTTTCATCTTTAATCATTAAGCTACCAGTACAAATTGAGCCCTGAAGTTCTTTCATTCCCAAAGGAGATCAGAGATTTAAAGAATTCAGGGGGATTAAACATTTGTGTTTGAGTGAACATGCTAAGTGTTTTTGTGCTTGCTATCATTAAAATAGTATTTTCAATATTTTAGTTTCATATACCATATTTTTTCTTCTTTCTTAAATGATAGCTTGTAACTCCTTCTAGGAAGTGGCATTAAGAGCTGGTACAATTAATACTTTATTATTAAATTTCCCAAATACTACTTATATATAAAATTTTGTTGTGTTTTTGTTTTTATTCAGGACATCCTTCTTCCTTAGACATTTCTGAGTATCTAATTGTCCTGTTTAACTTTGATCTTAAATTAAAGAAGGAAAGTTAACAATGGTAGAATAACCTCTCATTAAGCTATGGCTTCGGAGGATAAGTTTTAGTGTGTGACTATATCAGAATTGAAGAACCAACTTGTACAAAGATTCAAAGTTTTTATGATAAAATATTAGCTTTTAAAAGATTTTGTATCAGTAAATATATAATTAATTATCCATTTCTTTTATTTCCAATATAGGATACTATGTATAATAAAATATTCCATGGAGGAGGCTTAGTAAGCTAAATGTAGGCAAATAAGACCATTCCTTTAAAAATATATATTGAATGCTTTCTTTGTGTCCAGTACTATTTCAGCTACTGAATTACAACATACAAGCTAACTGCATGTCAATAATAATGTTTATAAAACATAATATGTATAGTGACAGTTAAAACTGAGGAAGAAGGCAAAGGTTATATGAAGAACAGGCTAAGTGATAGAAGCTACTTACCTAAAATTCAGAAGAAATGTGTTGACAAAGGAGGGTTAAAGGCCAACCTGTTCTAGCTAAAAATAGCCATGTGCTGAGCACATTGCTGGGTGCATTTGAAATTTTTTCTCATTAATTTTTTGAGTTCAATATATGAGATAGTGTATCAGTTATTGTGTTCTTCTGCAAGTAACAGAAAACACTAAGTCAATTGGTTTAAATATTAAAGAAATTTAATATCTCACCATAATTGGAATTTCAGAGATAAGGCAGGCTTTGGGTGCAGTTCTGTCTGGGGCTTACTTATATCATCAAAAACTCACAATCTTTCTGCCCCTCTGCTCTGCTTTGTTAACCCTTCATCTTACTTCAGTCTAGTTTCTTTCATGGTAGAAGGTGATCACCAATGGAAATTGAAGGCAAATGGCTCCATGTAGGAAGGAAAGGAGGAAGTCAAGTGTATATGGTTGACTCTTGAACAACATGGGTTCGAACTGCACAAGTTCACTTATACATGGATTTTTTCAATAGTAAATACTGCAGTACTACAGGGTCCATTGTTGTTTGAACTGCTGATATGGAACCGTGGATATGAAGGAACTGCAGTATATGGAGGGCTGATTATAAGTTACATGTGGATTTTCCACTGTTTGGAGGATCTGCACCCCTGTTCAAGGGTCAATGAAGTATAATGCTTTCCTTCAGTATGATTTGGTCTGCTTAGGCTATAGGCTCACTATGGTTGAATAACAGGGCCTAGAGAAATACCATAGCTTGACTTAGAATAACCAGTTTTTATACCAGGGGCTGGGAGTGGGCTTACTTTTCTCTGATTTGGGGAGTGAGTGTATTTTTGCATAAAAGTGGAAACAAAGAAGGTGGTTAAAGTCAGGGATGGAGATTCACCAGGAGCTTATCCAAGGAAGAAAGACACTTTGACCGCTGTTACCATTTTACAACAATGTGAGATGGGCCATAAAACTGTTAAGTAACTGGCCAAGGGATACATAGCTAAGAAAAGGAAGGCTTGGGTTTCTAATCCACGTGGTCTTGTTTCAGAGCCTATTACCTGGAGCAGCATGACAATTGCTAGAGGACAGCCATTTAGTCATGATCTTATCCTCAGATGGCTCTGGATACCAAGACTATAGCAGCCAAAGCCAAGGGACCTTAATTTCTCAAGAGAGGAACAGAATTCTTTGGGTGCAGAAGAGTCTGGTTTGCTCTGATTACCACATCACGCCACACTAAAAGGATTAAATCTGTTTTATATCTTATGCTGTCAAGTGTGGTGATTTCAAATCTCCACCTACGAATTGATACCTAGCTTTTTCTTTACAATGAAATATTTCAGTAAACAGAAAATATATATATAAAATGCCCAGCTTTTATTTTTACTTCTAAACATGCAACTTTTTTTGATTTGCTTCTAATCTTTTAAAAATATTAGGAATTTAATGAGAAGCTTTACTTACCCCAAATCAATTTCATTCATCTTTCTCCATCTCTAAATATAACTACTTTCCTAAGTTTGATATTAATCACTTTTATGGATATTACATATTTTACCATGCATGCAAGCATTTATAAATAATAATTGTTATTATTTTGCATGCTCTAAAGTCTTATATTTTTCCATATGCTTCTATTTCCCTCATCATTATACTTTTAACATTTGCCCATGTTAGCATATGTAACATTTATTTATTTTGACTGCTCTATGGTATTAGGCCTTTTTTTTTTTTTTTTTTAAACATCTTTATTGGGGTATAATTGCTTTACAATGGTGTGTTAGTTTCTGCTTTATAACAAAGTGAATCAGTTATACATATACATATGTTCCCATATGTCTTCCCTCTTGCGTCTCCCTCCCTCCCACTCTCCCTATCCCACCCCTCCAGGCTGTCACAAAGCACCGAGCTAATATCCCTGTGCCTTGCGGCTGCTTCCCCCTAGCTATCTACCTTACTACGTTTGTTAGTGTGTATATGTCCATGACTCTCTCTCGCCCTGTCAAAGCTCACCCTTCCCCCTCCCCATATCCTCAAGTCCGTTCTCCAGTAGGTCTGCATCTTTATTCCTGTCTTACCCCTAGGTTCTTCATGACATTTTTTCCCCCTTAAATTCCATATATATGTGTTAGCATACGGTATTTGTCTTTTTCTTTCTGACTTACTTCACTCTGTATGACAGACTCTAGGTCTATCCATCTCATTACAAATAGCTCAATTTCATTTCTTTTTAAGGCTGAGTAATATTCCATTGTATATATGTGCCACATCTTCTTTATCCATTCATCCGATGATGGGCACTTAGGTTGTTTCCATCTCCGGGCTATTGTAAATAGAGCTGCAATGAACATTTTGGTACATGACTCTTTTTGAATTTTGGTTTTCTCAGGGTATATGCCCAGTAGTGGGATTGCTGGGTCATATGGTAATTCTATTTGTAGTTTTTTAAGGAACCTCCATACTGTTCTCCATAGTGGCTGAACCAATTCACATTCCCACCAGCAGTGCAAGAGTGTTCCCTTTTCTCCACACCCTCTCCAGCATTTATTGTTTCTAGATTTTTTGATGATGGCCATTCTGACTGGTGTGAGATGATATCTCATTGTAGTTTTGATTTGCATTTCTCTAATGATTAATGATGTTGAGCATTCTTTCATGTGTTTGTTGGCATTCTGTATATCTTCTTTGGAGAAATGTCTATTTAGGTCTTCTGCCCATTTTTGGATTGGGTTGTTGTTTTTTTCTTATTGAGCTGCATGAGCTGCTTGTAAATTTTGGAGATTAATTCTTTGTCAGTTGCTTCATTTGCAAGTATTTTCTCCCATTCTGAGGGTTGTCTTTTGGTCTTGATTATGGTTTCCTTTGCTATGAAAAAGCTTTGAAGTTTCATTAGGTCCCATTTGTTTATTTTAGTTTTTATTTCCATTACTCTAGGAGGTGGGTCAGAAAGGATCTTGCTGTGATTTATGTCATAGAGTGTTCTGCCTATGTTTTCCTCTAAGAGTTTGATAGTTTCTGGCCTTACATTTAGGTCTTTAATCCATTTTGAGCTTATTTTTGTGTATGGTGTTAGGGAGTGATCTAATCTCATACTTTTAAATGTACCTGTCCAGTTTTCCAAGCACCATTTATTGAAGAGGCTGTCCTTTCTCCACTGTACATTCCTGCCACCTTTATCAAAGATAAGGTGTCCATATGTGCATGGGTTTATCTCTGGGCTTTCTATCCTGTTCCATTGATCTATCTTTCTGTTTTTGTGCCAGTACCATACTGTCTTGATTACTGTAGCTTTGTAGTATAGTCTGAAGTCAGGGAGCCTGATTCCTCCAGCTCTTTTTTCGTTCTCAAGATTGCTTTGGCTATTCGGGGTCTTTTGTGTTTCCATACAAATTGCGAAATTTTTTGTTCTAGTTCTGTGAAAAATGCCAGTGGTAGTTTGATAGGGATTGCATTGAATCTGTAGATTGCTTTGGGTAGTAGAGTCATTTTCACAATGTTGATTCTTCCCATCCAGGAACATGGTATATCTCTCCATCTATTTGTATCATCTTTAATTTCTTTCATCAGTGTCTTATAATTTTCTGCATACAGGTCTTTCGTCTCCTTAGGTAGGTTTATTCATAGATATTTTATTCTTTTTGTTGCAATGGTAAATGGGAGTGTTTTCTTGATTTCACTTTCAGATTTTTCATCATTAGTATATAGGAATGCCAGAGATTTCTGTGCATTAACTTTGTATCCTGCTACTTTACCAAATTCATTGATTAGCTCTAGTAGTTTTCTGGTAGCATCTTTAGGATTCTCTATGTATAGTATCATGTCATCTGCAAACAGTGACAGCTTTACTTCTTCTTTTCCGATTTGGATTCCTTTTATTTCCTTTTCTTCTCTGATTGCTGTGCCTAAAACTTCCAAAACTATGTTAAATATGAGTGGTGAGACTGGGCAACCTTGTCTTGTTCCTGATCTTAGTGGAAATGCTTTCAGTTTTTCACCATTGAGGATGATGTTTGCTGTGGGCTTGTCATATATGGCCTTTATTATGTTGAGGAAAGTTCCCTCTATGCCTACTTTCTGCAGGGTTTTTATCATAAATGGGTGTTGAATTTTGTCAAAAGCTTTCTCTGCATCTATTGAGATGATCATATGGTTTTTCTCCTTCAATTTGTTAATATGGTTTATCACATTGATAGATTTGCGTATATTGAAGAATCCTTGCATTCCTGGAATAAACCCCACTTGATCATGGTGTATGATCCTTTTAATGTGCTGTTGGATTCTGTTTGCTAGTATTTTGTTGAGGATTTTTGCATCTATGTTCATCAGTGATATTGGCCTGTAGTTTTCTTTCTTTGTGACATCCTTGTCTGGTTTTGGTATCAAGGTGATGGTGGCCTCGTAGAAGGAATTTGGGAGTGTTCCTCCCTCTGCTATATTTTGGAAGAGTTTGAGAAGGATAGGTGTTAGCTCTTCTCTAAACGTTTGATAGAATTCACCTGTGAAGCCATCTGGTCCTGGGCTTTTGTTTGTTGGAAGATTTTTAATCACAGTTTCAATTTCAGTGCTTGTGATTGGTCTGTTCATATTTTCTATTTCTTCCTGATTCAGTCTTGGCAGGTTGTGCATTTCTAAGAATTTGTCCATTTCTTCCAGATTGTCCATTTTATTGGCATAGAGTTGCTTGTAGTAATCTCTTATGTTTTTTTTATTTCTGCAGTGTCAGTTGTTACTTCTCCTTTTTCATTTCTAATTCTATTGATTTGAGTCTTCTCCCTTTTTTTCTTGATGAGTCTGGCTAGTGGTTTATCTATTTTGTTTATCTTCTCAAAGAACCAGCTTTTAGTTTTATTGATCTTTGCTATCGTTTCCTTCATTTCTTTTTCATTTATTTCTGATCTGATTTTTATGATTTCTTTCCTTCTGTTAGCTTTGGGGTTTTTTTGTTCTTCTTTCTCTAATTGCTTGAGGTGCAAGGTTAGGTTGTTTATTCGAGATGTTTCCTGCTTCTTAAGGTGGGCTTGTATTGCTATACACTTCCCCCTTAGAACTGCTTTTGCTGCATCCCATAGGTTTTGGGTCGTTGTGTCTGCATTGTCATTTGTTTCTAGGTATTTTTTTATTTCCTCTTTGATTTCTTCAGTGATCACTTCATTATTAAGTAGTGTATTGTTCAGCCTCCATGTGTTTGTATTTTTTACAGATCTTTTCCTGTAATTGATATCTAGTCTCATGGCGTTGTGGTCAGAAAAGATACTTGATATGATTTCAATTTTCTTAAATTTACCAAGGCTTGATTTGTGACCCAAGATATGATCTATCCTGGAGAATGTTCCATGAGCACTTGAGAAAAATGTGTATTCTGTTGTTTTTGGATGTAGTGTCCTATAAATATCAATTAAGTCCATCTTGTTTTATGTATCATTTAAAGCTTGTGTTTCCTTATTTATTTTCATTTTGGATGATCTGTCCATGGGTGAAAGTGGGGTGTTAAAGTCCCCTACTATGAATGTGTTACTGTCGATCTCCCCTTTTATGGCTGTTAGTATTTGCCTTATGTATTGAGGTGCTCCTATGTTGGGTGCATAAATATTTACAATTGTTATATCTTCTTCTTGGATCGATCCCTTGATCATTATGTAGTGTCCTTCTTTGTCTCTTGTAATAGTCCTTATTTTAAAGTCTATTTTGTCTGATATGAGAATTGCTACTCCAGCTTTCTTTTGGTTTCCATTTGCATGGAATATCTTTTTCCATCCCCTCACTTTCAGTCTGTATGTGTCTCTAGGTCTGAAGTGGGTCTCTTGTACACAGCATATATATGGGTCTTGTTTTTGTATCCATTCAGCCAATCTGTGTCTTTTGGTGCGAGCATTTAGTCCATTTACATTTAAGGTAATTATCGATATGTATGTTCCTATTCCCATTTTCTATATTGTTTTGGGTTCGTTATTATAGGTCTTTTCCCTCTCTTGTGTTCCTTGTCTAGAGAATTTCCTTTAGCATTTGTTGTAAAGCTGGTTTGGTGGTGCTGAACTCTCTCAGCTTTTGCTTGTCTGTAAAGGTTTTAATTTCTCCATCAAATCTGAATGAGATCCTTGCTGGGTAGAGTAGTCTTGGTTGCAGGTTTTTCTCCTTCATCACTTTCAGTATGTCCTGCCACTCCCTTCTGGCTTGTAGGGTTTCTGCTGAGAGATCAGCTGTTAACCTTATGGGGATTCCCTTGTGTGTTATTTGTTGTTTTTCCCTTGCTGCTTTTAATATGCTTTCTTTGTATTTAATTTTTCACAGCTTGATTAATATCTGTCTTGGCGTATTTCTCCTTGTATTTATCCTGTATGGGACTCTCTGTGCTTCCTGGACTTGATTAACTTTCCTTTCCCATATTAGGGAAGTTTTCAACTATAATCTCTTCAAATATTTTCTCAGTCCCTTTCTTTTTCTCTTCTTCTTCTGGAACACCTATAATTCAAATGTTGGTGCGTTTAATGTTGTCCCAGAGGTCTCTGAGACTGTCCTCAGTTCTTTTTATTCTTTTTACTTTATTCTGCTCTGCAGTAGTTATTTCCACTATTTTATCTTCCAGGTCACTTATCCGTTCTTCTGCCTCAGTTATTCTGTTATTGATCCCATCTAGAGTACTTTTAATTTCATTTATTGCGTTGTTCATCATTGCTTGTTTCATCTTTATTTCTTCTAGGTCCTTGTTAACTGTTTCTTGCATTTTGTCCATTCTATTTCCAAGATTTTGGATCATCTTTACTATCATTATTCTGAATTCTTTTTCAGGTAGACTGCCTATTTCCTCTTCATTTGTTAGGTCTGGTGCATTTTTATCTTGCTCCTTCATCTGCTGTGTGTTTTTCTGTCTTCTCATTTTGCTTATCTTACTGTGTTTGGGGTCTCCTTTTTGCAGGCTGCATGTTCGTAGTTCCCGTTGTTTTTGATGTCTGTCTCCAGTGGCTAAGGTTGTTTCAGTGGGTTGTGTAGGCTTCCTGGTGGAGGGGACTAGTGCCTGTGTTGTGGTGGATGAGCCTGGATCTTGTCTCTTTAGTGGGCAGGTTCACGTCTGGTGGTGTGTTTTGGGGTGTCTGTGGCAGAGCCCTGACTCCTGGCTGGAGCACCAAGAGCCTTTCATCCACACGGCTCAGAATAAAAGGGAGAAAAAGTAGAGAGAATTAGTAGAAGTATGAGGAAAGAAAGAAGGAAAGGAGGAAAGGAAGGAAGGAAGAAAGAAGCAAAGAAGGAAAGAAAGGAGGGAGGGAGGGAGGGAGGAAGGAAGGAAGGAAGGAGGGAAAGAAGGAAAAAAGACAGAAAGAAAGAAGATACAGTAAAAATAAAATAAAGTATAATATAGTTATTGAATTAAAAAATATTTAGAGAAAAAAAAAAAAGGGACGGATAGAACCTTAGGACAAATGTTGGAAGCAAAGCTATACAGAGAAAATCTTACACAGAAGCATACACATACACCTTCACAAAAAGAGGTAAAGGGGGAAAAATCATAAATCTTGCTCTCAGAGACCACCTCCTCAATTTGGGGTGATTCGTTGTCTAAAGGAGGGAAGGAAGGAAGGAAAGAAAGAAAGAAAGAACGAAGGTAAAGTATAATAAAGTTATTACAATTAAAATTAATTATTGAGAAAAAAAATTTTTTTTAAAAACCATGGACAGATAGAGCCCTAGGACAAATGGTGGAAGCAAGAGTATACAGGCAAGATCTCACACAGAAGCATACACGTACCCATTCACAAAAAGAGGAAAAGGGAAAAAAATCATAGATCTCGCTCCTAAATTCCACCTCTTCAATTTGGGATCATTCCTTGTCTATTCAGGTATTCCACAGATGCAGGGTATATCAAGTTGATTGTGGAGCTTTAATCCGCTGCTTCTGAGGCTGCTGGGAGAGATTTCCCTTTCTCTTCTTTGTTCTCACAGCTCACAGGAGCTCAGCTTTGGATTTGGCCCTGCCTCTGCGTGTAGGTCGCTGGAGGGCGTCTGTTTTTTGCTCAGACAGGACAGGGTTAAAGGAGCCGCTGATTCGGGGGCTTTGGCTCACTCAGGCCAGGGTTGGGGGGGGGGGAAGGAGGGGCACTGCGTGCGGGGCGGGCCTGCGGTGTCAGAGGCTGCGTGACGTTGCGGCAGAGGCCGGCGTGACGTTGCACCAGCCTGAGGCCTGCCGTGCGTTCTCCCGGGGAAGTTGTCCCTGGTTCCCGGGAACCTGGCAGTGGCGGGCTGCACAGGCTCCGCGGAAGAGGGGTGTGGAGAGTGACCTGTGCTCGCACACAGGCCCCTTGGTGGCGGCAGCAGCAGACTTAGCGTCTCCCGCCCGTCTCTGGGGTTCGCGCTTTTAGCCGCGGCTCGCGCCCGCCTCTGGAGTTCCTTTAAGCAGCGCTCTTAAACCCCTCTCCTCGCGCACCAGGAAACAAAGAGGGAAGAAAAAGTCTCTTGCCTCTTCGGCAGGTGCAGGCTTTTCCCCGAACTCCCTCCCGGCTAGTCGTGGTGCACTAACCCCTTCAGGCTATGTTCAAGCCGCCCACCCCAGTCCTCTCCCTGCTCTCCGTCCAAAACCGAAACCCGAGCCTCAGCTCGCAGCCCCGCCTGCCCCGGCGGGTGAGCAGACAAGCCTCTCAGGCTGGTGAGTGCCGGTCGGCACCGATCCTCTGTGCGGGAATCTCCCCGCTTTGCCCTCCGCACCCGTCGCTGTGCACTACTCCGCGGTACCGAAGCTCCCCCCTCCGCCTCCCGCAGTCTCCGCCCGCGGAGGGGCTTCCTAGTGTGTGGAAACTTTTCCTCCTTCACAGCTCCCTCCCACTGGTGCAGGTTCCGTCCTTATTCTTTTGTCTCTGTTTTTTCTTTTTTTCTTTTGCCCTACCCAGGTACGTGGGGAGTTTCTTGCCTTTTGGGAGGTCTGAGGTCTTCTGCCAGCCTTCAGTAGGTGTTCTGTAGGAGTTGTTCCACGTGTAGATGTATTTTTGGTGTATCCGTGGGGAGGAAGGCGATCTCTGCGTCTTACTCTTCCGCCATCTTCAAGCTGACCGGTATTAGGCCTTTTGAATATTTTTAGTATAGTTTTAAATTTTCCTTCTGGTGAACATTCCTCCACCTTCTCTTACCATCACATGATAGTTTCACAAATTTTAAAAATTTGCCAAACTTAAAAGTATAAAATAGTATTTCATAAAGGTTTACCTTTCAATTTCCTAAATACTATTGAGTTTAGTAAACATTGTATATTTATTGGCCATTGTGGTTTCTATTTCTTATTTTGTATTCATCTTTTTCACTCCTGATTTATGTGTATTTATCATATGGTTATATGGTTTCTTATTGATTTTTAGAAGTTATTTATTTATCATGGTTATTAATCCTTTACAAATATTTTTGTACAGCCTGTGTTTGTCTTTCACTTTGTCTTGAAAGACAGCTAGTCATCTGTCAATGCCCAAGTTACTCTATCCAACCAGAAAAACAAATGAATAAGCAATCAATCTATCAATAAATACATAAAAGAATCATGAATCCTTTACTGGAAAAATGAAGGCTGTTTGTATCTCATATTCACCTAACACACTCACTTATTAAATCTAATACTAAAAATCACAATAAAACTGGGGGCTGCTCACTTTGAAACGGGGTAGCAGTCCATTTGTTCAGGGTGCTCTGATCCACACATTCCTAACTTTCCCCAAATTCCTCCTTAACAGCACAGTCAAACTTGTAGAAATAACTCAGAAATAACACCACTAAATGCAAATAACTCAAATCAATTATGTGACTAAGGACAAATTACACAACTCTCATTAACATTTCCTTATCCTTGCTGGAGTTACAATTTTAGCCTATGTATTGGTAGTGCTATTTTAGGTTCAAATAATGTATGCATATTGAAAATCTTCGAAAAAAGAAAGGCACAAACAAATGGCAAACATCTTCACCATCATTAGTATCATTATTATTATTAGCCTTCTCCATATTATTATCCTTCTTCATCTCTATCACCTAAGAGTGGTTAAAATGTGGAATCTCAACCATGAGCACATAACCCAAGGTGAGCTGAACAAAGTACATACCCAGGACTTTCCCTCAAACTATCAAAAAAGAGATGTTTCTTTTTTCTGGGGATACTAGTTGGAAGAAAAACATAAATTTAGATCTGCAGGTGGTCATATTAGCCACTGCAACAAGAGAGCTTGCTTAAGAATAAAGCTATCACAGAAGAAAGCAGAGAAAACAGAGGTAGAGAGAGAGAGAGAGAAGAGAGAGAGAGAGAGAGAGCATCACAGATCCTGGAAGACATACTTGAAGTACTTTCTGAAGCCAGATCCTTCTTTTGAACATCTAGATATATTAATAAATCAATAAATTTACTTTAGTTGCTGCTATT
The DNA here is from genome assembly GCF_005190385.1 of Monodon monoceros. NCBI lineage: Eukaryota > Metazoa > Chordata > Mammalia > Artiodactyla > Monodontidae > Monodon > Monodon monoceros. The sequence goes on from NW_021703785.1 coordinate 34,410,112, forward strand.
TAACTAAAGTTGAATTTAAAAAAAAATTATTTTCCCATGAAAGTTGAATTAAAGGTCAGACTCCTTTATAAAATCTTCTTAAGAATAAATATCCTCATTCCTAGAAGGAGACATCAAAGCTCCCTAGAAGTTATGATGATTTAGTCAGGTATTTTCACACAGATTTAGAAGCTACCACCTACTCTCCCATGTTCTAAAGTGACACAAAATTAGGGCATGGCTTTGAGAATCTTATTCTTGCATATTACTGAAAAAGAATGTTAGTAAAAGATTGTATTTTTTGAGAAACATGTACTCTAGTTAGAGGAATAAGCGGTATTTCTCCTGCTTATTATTTATTCTGGAGTAAACGCATTGGCAATATCTGGAGACAGAGAAATGGAGGATCACTGCAGATGAAAGGCCCTAGAAAACCCTTCTGTGTCCTTGATGTGTTTAATGCTTCAGTGATTGTGTTTGAGTATGTTGACTATCTAGGAAGTATGCATATCAGTCCTTTGGGCATTTAACAGAAGGCTAAAATAATATGTCTACATCTGGTTTGGTGTTTGACAATGTCTGGAGAAGACATTCTCTTGTTCAAGGATCCTTACATCCAGAAGTTGTGGGTAGGGCCTGCTTAGAGCATATGGGAACTGAATCTACTCTTGGTAGACATTTGTCCTAATCTCACAATGACTATCTCAGCATCTGAGTTTATCTTAGGAAGGAGAAAGGAGCAAGGGAAGTACAGCAGGGAAGAAACATGGTGATGTCATTGATCAAGACATGGGTGAGTAATGTGGATACCGATCAACATAAGAAGTTCAAAGTTTTGCAAGTAATTTTAGAGGGCTTTGGGAAATTGGCTAGGAACATTTTCTTGTAGACCCTTGCAGAGGAGCATGCTGACAAGTGTGTATCCCACTCTCACATCTCTTTTAACATTTATTTATTTTTAAAATATAAAGAATTTTCTAAAACTTTTCATTTTACCTTGTACAGGGACACTATTAATCTCTGCACCCACTCAAGTTTTAGTTTGTCCTGAAGAGCGGATGTCTCTATTCCTCATTTCATAGATAATGAGACTGAAATTTGGTGAAATCTGGTAAATTCTGAGATTTCAAATATCTAGTAAGGATAATACAAACACACGATAATACATACGCCAAAATACCTTGAAAAATTGTAAAAACCATGGGTCAACTGCAAGTCTGTCCTTAGTTCAAATTTTCATTCTAGAATTTCTTTTGTATTAGTTCCATATTGCTTAAATATGGCTCAAGTCATGGGTAATATGGGTCTCTGATCTATTATCCTAAGATAGCAAGAATTTTGAGGAGGAAAGTTAGAAAACTCAACAATTTCTACACAGGAATCATAGTGGATCTAGATCTAATATGAAGCAAATGGAGTAATTTGAAATCATCAGTGTTATCTTATGTTTAAAAACTGGTTTAGATCAATCTTCTGTATCCGGGGGTAAAAGATCACAACTCCTATGAATTATATATGTGAACAACCAAACTGAGGTAATAGGAACCATAATAATACTGCACAGTTAGCATTCTTCTGGCATTTTGCCCTAATGTATAACAATGTGTCCTTGCCTACAATACTCTAAAAAAATAATCTGTCAGGCAAAAGGAAAAAATTAATTAAACCAAAAATCAGTTACAATTGTTATTTAGAATTAAGATTAAAAGTTGTAATTTTAGGGATATCTTCAACGTTCTACATGAAAGATCCAAGACCAGTGAGTAGAGGACATATGAAAGATTATTTTAAACACAGCTGTTTTCTTTACCATTTAAAATTGTCCAGTAATGACATGAACAAAAAGCACATGAAAAGATGCTCAACATCACCAATTATCAGAGAAATGCAAATCAAAACTACAATGTGGTATCACCTCACACAGGTCAGAAGAGCCATCATCAAAAAGTCTAGAAAAAGGGGCGGAGGGGAAGTTGGCGGAAGAGTAAGACACGGAGATCACCTTCCTCCCCACAGATACATCATAAATACATCTACACGTGGAGCAACTCTGACAGAACACCTACTGAAGGCTGGCAGAAGACCTCAGACCTCCCAAAAGGCAAGAAGCTTCCCACGTACATGGGTAGAGCAAAAGAAAAAAAGAAAAAACAGAGACAAAAGAATACGGACAGCACCTGCACCAGTGGGAGGGAGCTGTGAAGGAGGAAAGATTTCCACACACTAGGAAGCCCCTACACGGGCAGAGACTGCGGGAGGTGGAGGGGGGAGCTTCAGAGCCGCAGAGGAGAGCGCAGCAACAGGGGTGCGGAGGGCAAAGCGGGGAGATTCCCGCACAGAGGATCGGTGCTGACCGGCACTCACCAGCCTGAGAAGCTTGTCTGCTCACCCGCCAGGGCAGGCGGGGCTGGGAGCTGAGGCTCGGGCTTTGGTCGGATCGCAGGGAGAGGACTGGGGTTGGCTGTGTGAACACAGCCTGAAGGGGTTAGTGCACCACGGCTAGCCGGGAGGGAGACCGGGAAAAGGTCTGGAGCTGCCGAAGAGGCAAGAGACTTTTTCTTGCCTCTTTGTTTCCTGGTGTGCAAGGAGAGGTGTTTAAGACCGCTGCTTAAAGGAACTCCAGAGACGGGCGTGAGCTGCGGCTAAAAACGCGGACCCCAGGGACGGGCGGAAGATGCTAAGGCTGCTGCTGCCGCCACCAAGGGGCCTCTGTGCGAGCACAGGTCACTATCCACACCCCTCTTCCGGGGAGCCTGTGCAGCCCGCCACTGCCAGGTTCCCGGGATCCAGGGACAACTTCCCAAGGAGAACACATGGCGAACCTCAGGCAGGTGCAACGTCACGCCAGCCTCTGCCGCCGCAGGCTTGCCCCGCACTCCGCAGCCCTCCCTCCCCACGGCCTGAGTGAGCCAGAGCCCCCGAATCAGTGACTCCTTTAACCCCGTCCTGTCTGAGGGAAGAACAGATGCCCTCCAGTGACCTACACGCAGAGGCGGGGCCAAATCCAAAGCTGAGCCCCTGTGAGCTGTGAGAACAAAGAAGAGAAAGGGAAATCTCTCCTAGCAGCCTCAGAAGCAGCGGATTAAAGCTCCACAATCAACTTGATGTACCCTGCATCTGTAGAATACATGAATAGACAACGAATCATCCCAAATTGAGGAAGTGGACTTCGAGAGCAAGATTTATGATTTTTTCCCCTTTTCCTCTTTTTGTGAGTGTGTATGTGTGTGCTTCTGTGAGAGATTTTGTCTGTATAGCTTTGCTTCCACCATTTGTCCTAGGGTTCTATCGGTCCTTTTTTTTTAAAATTTTTTTCTTAATAATTAATTTTAATAACTTTATTATGCTTTACCTTCTTTCTTTCCTTCTTTCTTTCTTTCTTTCTTTCCTCCCTTCACTCCTTTCGACAACGAATCATCCCAAATTGAGTAGGTGAATTTTGAGAGCAAGATTTATGATTTTTTCCCCTTTACCACTTTTTGTGAGGGTGTATGTGTATGCTTCTGTGTAAGATTTTGTTTGTATAGCTTTGCTTCCACCATTTGTCCTAAGGTTCTATCCGACCTTTTTTTTTTCTAAATAATTATTTTTTAATTTAATAACTTTATTATATTTTATTTTACTGTATTTTCATTCTTTTTTCCTTCCTTCCCTCCTTCCTTCCTTCCTCCCTCCTCCCTCCCTCCCTACCTCCATTCTTTCCTTCTTTCCTTCTTTTCTTCTTTCTTTCTTTCTTCCTTCCTTCCTCCCTGCCTTCTCTCATTTCTTTCTTTCTTTCTTTCTTTCTTTCTTTCTTTCTTTCTTTCTTTCTTTCTTTCTTTCTT